>NC_090706.1:26123631-26426662 GCF_040954835.1 Lepisosteus oculatus
ACGTTAAAGTTTGAGCCTAAAGCAAAACTTATAGATGAAAGAATTTGTAAGATCACGCAGACACTGATTTGTCACAAATAGAGCAACATCTATCCTTTAATAACCTATTATTTTGGCTTCTGTTTCTCCCTTAAATCTCATAAAGTCTTAATTTGTAAACACTGTGAGGTTGAAAGCTGTTATACCAGACATTATTACTGTTTGTATAAAGGAGTGTTATTCTGCTCGACCATTGTAGATATCCTTAATTTCTTTCAAAGAAGTGAAGAAAATGGAAATGTAAAAGCCAGCCTTTGCAAGAGGTAGCAAATGATAAATAATACAGACGTTCCTCCTGCTACTCCAGATAAAGAAATGAGTGAATTCTTTATTTGTTACACTCTGCAAAATTGGATTCTGTTCAAAACATAATGTCTTAAATTAGTTTTATTTTTTGCTATATATTTAAGAGGTCATTTTAATATGGACACTTGCCAGCAAATGTTTTCATATTAAGAATGTTTTATGTCTTTCATGTGCAGAATGTTTTATATGCTGAATACGAAACAATCTCGATGTGTTGAGGTTGTTAATGTTTAAAACTGTAGGACTCTCATCCATGGAAAAAAAAGCAAAGGACAGATGGAGAACTGAATGTGAAGTAATGTTCTTAGAAATAATAGAAATTTTATGACCCAGGGGTTTGAATATGAGAATTATTTTATCTGCCTTCTGGTTGTATACTGTAAGTTAATTTTAGAATGAAGTCTTCTCTCCTCTGCATATTGTTTTGTTTAATGCTTTGTACTGTATATCTGTTGGAATATGATTTATATTGTGTAAAACATAAAAGCTAAATATTTTCTGGACCACACGAGCTAAATTTTTTATGCTATTTTGAAACAAATAAACTAGAGCAATTTTCTAGTCTAAACCATTTTGCTCTAATTTTGGGTGACTGATATAAAATTGTGTTACTTTTAGTAAGGGATTTTTAAACATTGGTATCTTAAATTAACCAAGATTTTAACAAAACTTGTAAATATAATTTTGATCAGTGATAGTGTAGTAATGTACTGTACATCATTACTTCATGGAATCATAACACTCTCCATAACTACTGTATTGCTTGCTAACCTTAGTACTATTTAAAAACTTGTTTTATGGATTAATGATTTTTGTTGTCCTTTTTTTCTCGATAGCACATAAAAAAGAATAATGTTCTACATGTGCATATTTTTTTGTCATAATACCAACTCAACTTATTTAATCAAAGTAGTAAGCACTTATCGGAGATGTGGTAGCTCAGATGGCAAGTGTGTCTAGCTCCTGACTAGATGGTCCTGGGTTCAATCCCAGGTAGGAGCAAACAATGTACAGTAGCTTGCTCTACTTTCTTTCAAACACCTCCCAGGTCCACTCAGCCTACTTTCCAGATGAGTGCTGGGTGTTAATCCTTCTATGGGTAATAGGCTGGCTGGAGTGTGATGCTGACCACATCACCTCCACTTCTCTTGTCAGATGGGCAAGAAAAAAATGGTGGTCCTTGCCTTTATGGGCTGAAAAGGGGACCTAACATACCAAGTAAACCAACAGCAATCTAACTCTGAATAACATAATTGCAAAAACTAGCTTCAATGTTCTATAGATGGATAATCTTTAACTCAAAGGGGCAATATGACTTTATTATCCTTGTCTTACCTCTACAGTCAATAAAAATATACCCTGAGACACAACATCCTAAATCTAATTTCAGTTACATTCCCCTGCTTCAAGTAGGATATGAAGCAACATGAAATCATGTGATCCAGGATCCTAATGAAAGGGAGTATAATGCCTAAAGAATTTAAAAAGACACAAGTGAATTGAATTGCAATCAATTAAAGAATGTCTTGAAAGAAATTTTGCCAAGCAGAATATATGCTATACACAGTTTTATCACTTTTTATAGGTTTTGGCTTTATATTTTGACATTTTTACTGCCTTATTGAATTTCTTTGATCTAGATAATCCCAGACAATTTAACAAAATAATCTGATTATCAATTTGTGCTTTTATTAGGTATTCATGTTTCCTGCAGCTATTGGGCAATTTTTCCACAAATACATTGGGATTTAATGCATTACACTTCAAGACCATTCAAATGCATAAATCATAACACAATATCCTAAAGATCTTTGCAAATTGTGAAATTTAGACAAACTACAGGTGGATTTCTGCACTTTTCCTTTTTTGTAACATAAATATCAATGCAGTTGTTAGTTTTTTATGAAATGGTACAGCAACTATAAGCCAGCAGACATATCACCCTGCAGCTCTCAACTGGCTACCCACTGAAGCTAAGCTGCTGGTTACTGGAAGTGGTGTTAGTGGGACACTAGCGGGGACACTATACTGTAGTGGGTGCTGTCTTTCGGAAGAGACGTTAAACCGAGGTCCTGACACTCAGGGGTCATTAAAGATCCCCGGGCATTAATCGATAACAGTAGGGAGTTATTCTAGTGTCCAGGGCCAAATTTCTCCCCTCGGCCCTTACTGTGGCCTCAAAATTGTCCCCATGTGTGATTGGCCTGCACTTGCCCTGCGATGGACTGGCACCTTGTCCAGGCTGTACCCTGCCTTGAGCTCATTGCTTTCCAGGTAGGCTCCGGCTTTCTGCTACATCATATGGTATAAAACTGTTTGGCAAATGACATGACATGACAACAACTATAAGCTACACATCAAATGTAACCATTTGGTCCATCTTGCATTGAATTTCTTTGCCTGGACAATTTGAACATATATATTTCTGAGGCACAGGTAAAGGTTTATTCCATGCTGAAAGGAAAAGAAAATAGAAACAATGTAGGGCATGGAGCCTTCTTCGGGTATGACCTACTTTAATTTATATTTGTTTACTTCATTTTTTTTAGTAAAATATACAATTTGTGGGACAACTTTACAAGTACTGTATCTGAATGAAATCCATACATACATGGGGAGAACATAAAAACTCCACACAGATAGCAGCAGCACTTGCTCTCCTAGTGCTGCAGGGCAGCAATGCAAACCACATCACCTCTGTGCCACATGGAACAATTTTATCCAGTATAACGGGTTTTCTGTTGTTAGATCAAGTCAAGATATCTTTACTCCTTTACTGTAACAGTTCAAGATGAGTTTGCAAATTAAGAGTAAACACGAGAAATCTCTCCGCAGTTATAGGAAAAGCTTCGTTATATAAAACAAATTCAATCTCAGCGCACCTTCTCTAGTGCTCAACATCTCTAGTTGCCACTGAATCGGTTTTCGTTTCTAAAATATTAGATGATTACTGTATACTTTGCTCAGACTACTGTATCAAGGATATTGAACGCTGTATCTCCATTCTAATTATGCAATCCCATGTACAGTAATTATTGCCAAAAGGACAGAAGTAAAACCTCAATAGCTTTCATCCATTCATTTTCAGTACATTAACCATCCATTAACCAACACAGGGTAATTACCAAACTATTTTCCTTATCCAATTCAGGATCTCAGAGGAGTTGGAGCCTATCCAGGGAAGCAAATGGCACACGTTGGAATACACCTTGGGTCCTGTCCAGGTCATCTCAGGAGACACACAATCACAGACACAAACACAGACAAGCACACACTCACACCAGGGCCAGTTTTTCCAGAAGCCAATAGACCCCCCAGTATGTCTTTGGACCATGGGGGTAAACCAGAGCATCCAGAGGAAACAAATGCAAACACAGGGAGAATACACAGATAGCACCACATGAATTGAATCCAGGGCCCTAGCTTTGCAAGGCAGCAATGCTAACCACTGCTTCACCATCTTGTCCACACTGAGAACTTATTTTCTCCAATTAAACTATAACAACACCCTTGTCACCTTTTATGCTCCTCTTGTAAGATCTCTGACACTAAGCAACACTGGGCTCGGTCAGTACGAAGACGAAGCACTTCAACCTGTGCTGACACTGTGCTGTAAGAGGTGCTATCCTGAATGAGATGTGAAACAAAGATCTGAGGATGTTGAATAAAGTAAAATTAGTAGTAAAAAGGTAGTTAAAGATCTTTTGGAGTATTTTAAAAGAGTAGGGGTTTTGTAACCCTGGTGCCCTGGGTAGAAGTCTCACTCTATATGAACTTCCCAAAGTTCCTTCTAAATTCATTTGGTAAAACAATCTCAAGCTGAGCTGTGCAGTTTGGCTGTTGGCTCATAAGGATTTATTTGTATTACCAGGTGGGGGTTGCACTTCAATACTGAATGATGTGGGTCTTGTCCTACATATATATATATAACATTACTTTATTAACCCTTTACAATTTCTTGCATTAGGAATGATCTTTTTGAATACCCCAGCTTGCTCTCCATGAGACACAGACAGGGAGAGAGCCTGGGGTCAGAGCACAGGGTCTGCCATTGTATAGTGCCCCTGAAGCAGTCAGGGTTAAGGGCCTTGCTCAGGAGCCCAACAGAGGAGGATTATCTGCTAGCTGCAGGATTTGAACCAGCAACCTTCTAGCCACCGGTGCAGATCCTTAGCCACAGAGCCACCGCTCCACAGTGTACAGAACTTTGAAATTTGTTGGTATGACAATTATTACATTAATGATGAATTATTTTTGAAACCTCACAAGACAATCCCTATAGTTTTAACAAGTTGTCAGTGACCAATGAAACACTTACACCATAATCATAAAATGTCCCAATCAAAATAGGGAATATACCCACGAGCTTATAACAGTCTGTCACAGTCATATAGTCATATAGTGCTCTTTAGCCTACATAATCCTGAGGCACAACCTTTCACATGCTTTTGTGAAGATAATATCGTTGTCTTCACAATGACCAATGTTAAATAATTACCATGGCTCAATCTAAAAGTTACACATTTTAATTACAATATGTCTGAATAATATTATGTCTAGGGTTGTGCATTATTGCTTACCCTTGACAGGATTGATTGGCTGACTTTTTCTTGATACTGAACATTGCACTATCATGATGAGACAAGGATAGCAATCATAAAGCTTCGGCATTTTGTATTATAAATGCATTATCTCTTCACATTTTAATCAGTCATCTTTCACACAACCACTACATTGCACAATTTGCTATGGAACTACATTCTGAATTTTATACTCTTAATAATGTACAGCACAAATCATTTTAAATTGGTATTAATACAGCTCATATATTTTCTGTTAACACACATATTCAAGCTCTACAATAGTCAATAGATATTAAAAACTACTTAACAGAATCTGACGACTTGCAATTTAAGACAGATAGTCAAATAAATTTGGTGGAATTCTGTTATTTGTACATTGAGGAGTGAAAATGAACCACCTCTATTGCATATCTATTGACTTTTGATTTCAGTGTAATAGAAAGATTTATGAATTAATGAATATCCATTGAAAGTCATTTTGTGATGATGAACTAAAGTGTCTGCTGGCTTGTGATTGATTATGCAGTATCTAATTTACCAGCTTCCCAAAGGACCACATTACCACAGGGCCTGAAACTCTAGCTTTTTGAGCCCAAGGAGGGGAGACCAGTGGAAGATCATTGTGAAAGAATACTGTATTTTCCCTGCCAGGACAGAGTCAAATTTGCCTTTTGTAGATAGATTGTCTTCATATACTGTACCATATATTTTCCCTAAACAGCCTTTGCTCATACCTACTGTATCTTCAAGGATCGACTGATCCTTGTCTCCTTAGCTCTTCACTATGGAAATTTCCCCATCCATCTCCTGCTTTGTCTTCCTACTCTACTTGAACATCTATCCCTTCAATCCTCACTCCCGTACTCTTCTCCCTCTCCTCCTCTTGCCTTCCTACACATTTTCTGCTACATTCTGGAACTGTCAATCGCCTTTGAACCAAGCAGACTTCATCTCTGTTTTTTCCTCTAAAGTCTCTTTTAATTTCTTAATATCCAATCAAAGCTTTATCTCTTCTCCTTTCCTCATTTTTATGTCCTGTTCAACCTTCTCTGCCTTGCCAGTTGGTGTGACATAATATAGTAAAGTATACTGTATACAGCTGAGAGGTGTTAAGAGACTTTTCTTTAAAACCACAAACATGCTCCCCCTTTTAAAAGCAAGACCACAATGCCAGCCAATTGATGTCCTGACCATTCGAATGGTGAGGCTGGCCTCACCATGACAAAAAGGATATACTGTAGGCTTCCTTTTTGTCGTGAGATGTCATGAGATGTTATTTTAATACACTATAAAAACTTACACTTTTCTCAATTGTCAGACATCAGAGTGGATAGAAACATTGTAGATTTTGGATTGAAAGTCAAATTTCTAAAAAACAAAATCTAAAATCACCTCCTATAACAAATGCAGAGTCTGAAAATCAAAGGCTCATTTAATCCTGAAACTGCTGATAAGGATACACACAATTTTTAAATTATTAATCATACTGTATCAATCACTTGAAAGAAAAAGTGATTTCCTTGCTGGACATTTGTAAACACAGAGCACATCAGTAATAAGTAAGTCATAAAAAACATGCATATTATGTGGCTGGGTGTACTGATTTGAGTATTCATGGTCATATACATTTTGGTTGATAAAATTTAAACATTTTTAGACAAATTTAGACATCATCACCTAAAGGAGAACTGTAGTCCCAGTCTCTCAGACCAGTTATTAAATCTAGGTTTTACAATAAATTAATTAATGGTATTTCAAAATTTTTATAAATTCCAAATTAAACACAAAATTGTGAACCTTGTGCAAGTACAGCATGCACATTAAAATTGCTGCCATACAGCTGGTCTCAACACAGGCGAAAGCAAGAACTCACAATAATGACTTAAATCTTTTTTGTGAGGTAAATTGGAGGTTTTACGCTAAATGTGTACATTTTACTTACTTACTTACTCATCAATGCTGATTCTTTCTAGACCCAAAACATAAAAATAGGGTTTCAGTTTCCCTTTGAATAGATTTAAAAACAGCATCCCAAAAATCTATGGACAGCCCAGTCTGTAGAAGCTGGTGATAAATATCACAAAACACAAAGAATTAAGAATTCTTCCACAGTTAATGGCAAACTGATAACATTAGTCAAAGAGAAGACGCAAACCCAATCATCTACTGTAACAATCATGCAGGTGTAGTTCATAACAGACATTGTTCTTCTACAGCTCCAAGATGAATCTTTTAACATAATGCACCATGCCATATTGTCTGGACTAACAACCAGCAGGAAGCAGGAAGCTCTGCTATAAAAAAGTTTAAAGAATAAAGAAAGAGATTTGTTCCTCTGTGGACCACAGCTGTCATAAACACTACCACAGTGTAGCCAGATCTTCCAGAAGCACGGCAACGCTCAGTACTGGGATGGAAGACCTCCCAAGTAAACCAGGTTGTTGCAGAAATACAGTAAGTGAATCTCTTCCCTATGGATGTTACATTCCAAACCATTGCCCCAGTAAGATGACTGGGGACACTGTGGTGCATAACAAGCTCTATTCTTTGGATGAAAAGGTAAACAGAGGTACATACAACTTGATCATTGAGGAACCCATGACACATTTTACAGTTTTTGGAAACATTGGGGTCTTGGTAAATTCTACATTAATGTTGCATAATCCAGTTGGTTGTCCTTTAACTTTGTATCCAGTATAATCCAGAAGATTCCTCTTAATTAATATATTTAATAAGTGTTTTACAGTATATCTCAGTTCTTCAAAGATATTAATGTATTTCTGCATTAATCCAAATTGTGTCTTTTAAGTTTCGTTTTTTCCTCCTTTGTTTACTCTGGGTAAGGGTATCCAGTAAACATGTAAATAATTGTAATAATGATAATAATAATAATAAAGTAGTCCTGCTGCCAGAGGCATCAATGACTTTGAAATGGTCATTTGACTGGAGACCAGCCAAGCACTTTAAAATGAATCAGCTAGGGAAGTCTTTTACACTCCCATGTGGTTCTGAATTCTGTAACAAATCTTTTTTTCTATAACACAAACATAAAAACCATTATAAAACCATACTATAAGAAAGGTTATGAACTCAAGCAGGGTCTCCTAGTTTGGTTTGTATTCGTTAATACATCAGACAATCAATTGCGATTTCTATTTGTTTCTGAATGATTCTATGAAAAACAAAAGGCTCCAGACCCTTGTGAATGTTGAGAACTTACTGTAATTAGAACTTAGAACATACTGCCTGTAACACAGATTTAAACAATAATACAAAACATAAGAACATAAGAAAGGTCATGAGTCTTCTTTCTATGTAGCTAGTTTGGCTCATAATAGCTAATAAATTAGACAATCAGTTGCTATTTCTGTTCTTCTGTATTTATGGAAAACAATTATGCACAGATTTAATCTTAAATAAAAAAAACATACAGTATGTACAAACTCTGCCACCTTTATATTACTTAATGTGATTTTTTTTTTTTAGTGATGCTTTTTTTATGGTCCCCAAATGGTCATTTATGAAGTCTGCATTTTTATAGAAGGTTAACTCCATAGTCTCCCAATCCAGTGAAAAAAGGATCATTGTTGTTTCACTGCTGTCCTGAAAATCTGACACATTCCAAAAATTCAGGTTAAATACTGCATTGCACCAGTGCTACTAGGAGTGTCAATAACAAATTGGTTTGTATTTCCCATTTTCTGTAATTTGTTTTGAAAAGATCCTAATATCGTCCTGTGAATGTGCATAATACCTCCTTTACCAATAGTTAAAAACTTTACAAAAATGGCTTCATTATTCCCAGGTTTCTTTACCAGTACACAGTGGCTTCATCATTGGTTTATCTGTTGCCTTCTCCTAGAAGAAATGTATTCTTAATTTGTTGGTAAGTATTTTTGTCAAGCTAGAGCCCTGAAAATAGACACAACTACTTGCTGACAAAATTATTCTCCTTTTTTTTCCCTTTGAAGATTCACAAGGTAACCAACCAAATATTGCAAGAGCTCCCCCTAATGGAGTTATTGTATTCAGATAAGATCATGAATTATGTAAGGATGTAAGGCAATTGCAATATTTCAGCAATTTAATATTTTAAATACACTCCTTATTAATATGATTAAGTTTGGGCTGTCAGAGTACGGAATATGTCAGGGACGTTTTAGAAAATGACAAGGTTTGTTAATTTTAAAATAAAATCTCAGTTGGTTGACTTCAATATTCCTAAGACTTTTTCAGAAGGAGGGTGACATTTGCAAGCCTTTTAAGCTGTCTATGATGAGAGTTTATACCACCTGACTGTAATGGCACAAATCAGCTGAGGACAGGCTCTGTCAAAGTCATGAATCTGTATTCCGACTGTATTGTAGCTTCACATGCGAAGTTAAAGGACAACCAAACTTAATTTGATTTTCGCCTCATGATGAAGGCTTATAGATTCCAATTCTTTTCCTGAGCTGCAGACATGACATGATTACTGGACTTGCGAGAAAGACAGAACAATACAGTATGAACTGACAAGTCTCTGAATTGGAGAAAAATGCTTCCTTTTAAAGACGGACAAAAATACAAATACTGTACTATATCATGTAGATCCGTGGATTGTAAACTGAAAATTGAACAGATAATTCCCAAGTTAACCCTGTGAAACAACAATCCTTAGTAGTAGTAGTAGTAGTAGTAGTAATAATAATAATAATAATAATAATAATAGTTGTTTGTACCCATGAGCAATATACTTTAAATATTTTCCTCCACTGTCAAAGTAGGTTACAAAAGCAAAGAAAAAAAGATACACTATACAAAATTCAAGACATAGGTAATTGTACGTTTTTTTTAGAAAATGTCAGCCAAATAAATATGTAATAAAATTTTGTTTTTTTTCTAGAAAGAAGAGTTCTATTCCTGTTTCTGACCAAGTCACTTTCATTTCATACAATTTAAACAGTAGTTTGGACAGGCAGTTGATATTTGTGAACTCATGAAATGTAACACATTAATTAATTAAATGTACACTTTTCATATCACATTGCTGAAGTTCCATGTTTTGAGACACAATAGTAAAAAATGATCTAGGTTCGTAACAATGTTATTTACAGGTTTAATAAGTTTATTCCTAAAAGTTAATTGAGCGTTTCACAAATACCTTGGCCACAGAAAACCTTCTCTGAACTGTATGTAAATTCACAATATTATAACCTTTTATATTTGTTTTGACTTTTGAGTTTGATATGTAGAATATTCAGTACTTTTAAGCTTCAATTGACTGTTTCTTATCCTTACTGGGTTTTAGAAGAGAAAGCATCCTAACCTACACAATGTTCCAGTCCAGACTACCAGTCCAGACTATTTAGAATGTGTAGTTTTAAGTAGATCAGCCACTGGGTGACAGGGTTAAGTATGGTTCCATGACACACTGTGTAAAATGTTAATCCAAAGTGATTTACATTTGTACTCATTATATTGGCGTGCATTTACTGAAGCAAAACTGAGCAAAGTAACTTGCTGAAAAGTACTATAATAAATAAGAGATCTTTATCAGGGAAATTGTTCTCTGACAGCACAGGATTTTTAAAGTTTCTCAGGCTGTTTCTCTCAAGAATGGGTAACGGCTCAGTCATCTAGGCTGATTCTGATGCTGGCCTGCTTTAGTGTTCTTTCAGGGTTAGGTTTTTTCAAGAATGATTTAGACTGGATCAGGCCAGGGGGTAGGAGGTGTGGGGTGTGGTCAACTGCAAAATCCTTTTACATTACCAATAATGATGGGTCAGTTCAGATCTGTGGGCAAAGATCAGAGGCCCTCTTGGTTCCTCATCCACCCTAGTTGATGATTTTCCAACAACCATCATCTTGTGACTAGTCAATGTGACTAGTCAATGCCAACACCATATCTGTGACAACCCCTTCCATTTTGTTTAGGTGGTTTATGTCAGGACTGGATTTGATCAAAGCACAGGTCTTCAGCATATCAGGCCAAATCACCACCTACTCAGTTTTTCTACTCAGATTCCCTCTGAGGTTCAGCAAATCAGCCAGTCTATGACCACTTGGGATGCAGTTTCTAATAAAACAGGGGGTGGCTTGTTGAGATGTAGTATATCACCATAACATGTTTGGTTTTATCAGAGAGAACTCAAAGACACAGACATACTGTAATGTATATTTACATTTTGTAACAGAGAAAAACGATGAGGAGTGCCCTTTGACTCCATTAGAGATTTTGTTTTAACTCTGAGAGAGCTATTAAATTCACTTTTCAGAGTAGCCAGACATTTAGTCTTACTCCCCAGGATCTTAGATTATTTTTGTCTGTGAATGTGAATCCTGGAACCAAGTCAAGAGAATACAAAACAAGACAGATAGGTGAACTGGAAATTCTTTGGAGGTGCCCAAGGACAGAGGAGTACTTAGTTAAGAGGTTAAAAATCAAATTAATAAATGATCATATTTTAGAAATATACATTCAGTAATACAAGTCCAATTTAATACAATTAACTGTCACCGTTACTTGGTGAAAAGGACCTTCAATATTGTTGCTAAAACCACTGACTGTATCATTTGTCTCCTCATCTGCCTGCGCATGTACAGTACTCCCCTTTGTTTTATTCAATTAAAACTGAGCCACAAGGAGAAAATTTGAACTCTACACAAAAGGCACTTCAGCCCTGTACTGAAAGATAGTGTGAGATAGCTGTGCCAATTGCCACACATCTTGTAAATGTCATGCCCTCTTCAGCCAGAGGGCGTTCCCACTCTATCCAGTCCCTAGTTTCCTCTGCTTTGCTGTCCTTCCGGAGTCACACTCCCTGGGGCTATATATTTCCGGGTCACTCATTCCCCTTCCTCAGCATTGACGTTCGGATATCCTGAGCACCAGGTCGCCCCACGTCCGCTGCCTGAGGGCATTGGTTTCTATACCACTCCTGAACTGCTGAGCCCGGGCTAACCTCCATCCAACCGCTAAGCATAGTGCCCTTTTCCACTCTCCTGCCATTCTACGGTTCGTCCCTTCCGACTTCTGTGACAGTAACATATACAGTACATGTACTGTACATCTAAACTGCTAGTGTGCATCTCTTCACAAACAAGAAATGATCCATTCAGTAGCTGAATTCAGATACTCTAAGAGCTTGCATCACCTGCTTACTTCCACTTCTCCAGTGTTTGTTTGGTGGAATGGAAACTTTTGAAGTTGAATTTAAACATGTGTACACTGCATGGTTAGGATAATTTATTAGTACACACAAAAATGTTTGCTGCTAAACATAATTTACTTAATTTAAATAGAGATGCCTACATTTATAGAGATAGTGGACAACTCCACTAAAATTAATTCAGTAGATTTTTTGTCGTTGTTGAATGTGAGTCATCCTGTGCATCCCCTATGACCCTTAGAAATATCCTTAGGGAAATGTATAACAGTGGGCTAGAGATACCGTGATAAGTTACTGTCGCCAACAGGCTCAAACTTTATGCTAAGAAAAAAAGTCTGCAGATAAATTGATCAAACCCCCCTCCAAACTTCCCCTCCAAAAATAACCTCCAGACATAACTCTCTCTTATGATACCGTATGAGTATAATAGAACAATTAAGTGTAAATACAATAACCCTAACCTTGACCGGAGCTGAACTAAGCAGTTTCATCTTAATGTCATATTAAAGTGATTATTGGTCTTTAAAATAATAATAATAATGGTCAGGCTAGATTCTCATATTTTAGAAAGTGACATTAAAAGGTTTCAGATATCACAACAAAAGAAACGACCATACACTTCTGATTATGTTACGTAAATTACATTACATAAACCTGGCTGCAAACTTAATATGTAGGTGTTATTTGTGGTATGGGGGAAAAAATATGACAATGATATTTAGTATTCAAAATTGGGCAACTGATTTAGATTTTTTAATCACACCTCCGCAGAAATGTGTCATAATTCTCCTTGTAGAGATGTGTTCCTTTTACATTAACAAGAGAAATAATGCACCAAGACAGCAGATTGCTCAGAATTCTGCCATGAATCTATGATCTTAGCTTCTTTTTAAATTAATTTAAAATACCCTTCTTTATATTTGTTTTATCTTTAGGGGGTGGAAAGTAAGATTGACAGATTATCTTTAAATAAATAACATTAAATAAGATATGTAAACATGTGTGTAATTAATAATAATAATAAAATTTAGCTGCACAAGAGAGATTACTCCATAATCCAGGACAAAAATGTCACTAAAAGATGGAGCAGGACGCAGGATTGCAAAATGTCCAATCTCTTGTTTTTGTACCCCTTTGAGTTTCTATAATAAATCCAGAGCTATTCATCAATGAAGTGCTTGTTCACCAGTTTTACCTTTTTACAAGTCTTGACTTTGCTGAATAACTGTAAGAGCTACAAGAGCATCTGGCTCAGTTTGGAAGAAGAAACTTAAAATACTTCAGGGCTCCACAACACTGTCCCCGACACTATGGGATAGCATCCTTTGTGGCAGTTTTCTCTCTTCAGCACTTACCTCAGTCCCTGGAGGAACAAAAGTCCATTATTAAAGCCGAGGCGAATGATATGCCTCAACAAAAAATCGATACTTCTCCTGCTTAGCTGACCTGAGTGACAACTTCAAAATAAATAGATGGGCACAGAGGGAGATGCTTGGGTTTTAATGAAATGCATGAGGACAGGCTATTTACTGATGATACCATCAAGCCCTCCAGTTTTACCCAGAATTCCCAGGAGTGCACAGCTTTTGCAAATGGCCCTGTTTACCTTGTAAAGGATTTTGACTTGCACTGAAGTTAGGCAAGTAATGTAAAGTCTATGTGATAGGCTGTGTCATTGTGGACTCAGGTATAATGTATTTGATCCAATATTTTTATCATGAAATCTTAAGAAAAGTCCAGGATGAGAAGAAGCAATTTGGCCCATCGTGTTTGTTCAGTACTGTAAAACTAAGTGAATCCAAAGAGAGGATTCACTCAGCTGCTTCTTGAAAAAGCCCAGAGAATCTTATCTAGGTCTCCTTTGCACTAGACTGAAGACATTTAGGTCTGCCTGTAGATGACAATCCCCAGACAATCTGGATCATTCTTCTTTTCTTTCTTTTAAATCTTTCAAAGGATATGCTCTAGTACACATTTTGTTTTGGTATAGTGACCACATCAGAACAGAAAATTCTTAAATGATCAATTATTAATGTATTTTTGAGTCTGAGCATGCTGTAACCTCCCTTGAATTTCACACACTGTACTGCATACCCAACCATTCTGCTTGCTTTTTTTATTGCTTCCCAGCACTATGTCCTAAAAAACCCCAATCTGATTTGTATAGTACTGTATCTTGTGTGGATCACTTTTCTCTTATTAACATTATATGTAATTTGCAGCACAAACCCTGATTTTGACTTTTTATAATTTTGCTGCAGTTTTATTTGTTTTACCCCTCCCCACTTATGTACTGTAAGTAGCATCTTAAATGCAACTGGTTTACTGACTATACTGCAATCTAAATCATTGATACTGCTTGGAAGAGCAATGTTCTTGAAGCAGATCCCTATGGTACACCACTGTTTACATCTGCCTATTACAGTTTATGTAACCTAAGATGATTTCCTGTTTCCTATTCATTAACCAGATCTTGATCAATGTGTAATCCTGTACATAACCATGAATTCCCGTGCCTTTGAATTTCAGTATGGACCGCTTATGAACGACCTTATCAAAAACGTTTTAGAATTATGTCATGCCATATGCTTTAGTAATATCAGTTGATCTTGCTGCTTGTTTGAAGAATACCTTCCCCTTTAAAGTCTGTTTAGACTGACTCTTAAAATATGCTTTAATTGTAAATATTCTAGTTTAGCTATTTTTCCATAATTTAAGCACTAATTGAACAAAGACTGATTGGTCAAAAGTTTCTGGTCAAGTTTTAACCCCTGTTTTATTTATTGGTGTTATACTTACGTTTAAAATTCTACAATCCTAGCTAAGAATGTTGCGATAGTAAACGCCTCCTCTTAAGGATGCTCCAGCCCTTCCTTGTTTTATACTCATCTCCCGCACCTGCTTCCAGTTCCAGCCCCCCATGCTATATAAGCCAGACGTTCCTGCCTATCGGGGCTCAGCTTTGGAAGATGGACGCTCGGAAACACGCCTACCTGCCAGTCCAGGAGCGACTCGACAACACAGGCTTCATCAGGGCGTCCCGACCTACTGAGTCCGGGATTAAGGAGTGTCTGGTCCCGTTACTCCCTTTTTATTCCCCTGACCCTCCACCAGATCGTGCTCCGGCTTTTAACTCTGTTTGTCTGCCAGGATGGATCACCCTGTCTTGGACATTTGCTACACTTATGGATTTGCCTCGGACTCCATTGGACTTTTTGCCTCAGCCACACCTCCCCCGAACACCAGTGCACCATGGACACGCCCCCTGTTTTCCTTCCAATCCCTTGCATGCCTTTTTCCCTGTGTTTTCTTCACTTCCCCCCGGATTGTGTTGCCTGCATAGGGTCCTAAAAAAGAACGCTTCGTGACAAAGAGTCTATGAATAACATCTCTCATGAACCACTGAGAAAGTACCATTATGTCCTAGTGTATTATTAGTAGTCCCTACAGAACCTCATTGTCAGCTTTTGCCCAACAGTGATTGAGAACTTTCTATAACAGACATTATCGATGTCAATATTTCAATATTTTCTTACACTTGGACATTTTAGTGATCAATTTGTTTGAGTTGTTAACAATGACTCTATATTCATGTCTTTCCAAATCCCTGCTTGTGAACTTATTCATGCTCAGTCACTTTCATTTGTATTCTGCTTTTTGTAAACTCAAAGAGATTCTAATTTTAGTCTCTTTCAAGAATTTACATTGGACATTTTATAATTACCATTGATTTTATCCAAAATGTTCCCTTAATTATATCTTGTTTTTTTAAAAGATATTAAGAAATATGTCAATAATGTAGTGTGCTCTCACGAGGCACCAGTTCTGTAAGGGTTTGGGCATTTACGGGGACAATTATTAATTGTAGCTGTAAATCACAAAATGATTCATTTAATGGCTTTAGAATCCAACCTTGTGATATAACTCAAACAACGCACACACACTGGTACTAATACACGAGGATACATTTATTAGTACATAGAATATGCATGTAAACCTAACAGATCTTATCGTGAGAGTTATCAGAATACAAAATATATATAATCATTCAGTTACGAAGAGTTACATATATCAAGAGGACATACGTTCGGTATATTATTCATTTAGACCGTTTCGTAAATGAACTTGGCTCCTACATTAGATACTCAAAACAAGTACATAACTCTTAGGAATTAAACTGATATAAACTGGTTGGGATAACAATTGAATTCTCAAGCCGTAATGCAGTGAAGTTGAATACTCATCCAATCTTTGGTGATTCAGATCTCCTGAGGGCACAAAGAAACAGTTGCAGGCTTGTTGCTGTCCAATCCCCGCTCTCTGGCTCCGTGCTAGGCTGTGCTGTTCGGCTTGCGACAGTGCGATGTGATGCTCACTGACCAGCTAGTTAGTGTTGGCTTTAACTAGCAAAGTTTGTGCACAGGAGAAAAGATGACTGTGGGTCCCAGCAGGTCAGGAAGAGGACCGGTTCGTTCCTGATGAAGCTAGTTCTGAATACTGATTCAGCTGTCCACAGTTCCGACCTGTTCACGAGGCTTGCTGCTGGTGATAACTTTGGGTGGATCCTCTGGTTACTCTCTGGCAACCTCCGCTCTAGATTCTTTGAACAGAGGAAAGTTCTGGCATTGTTCGGGCTGAGTCTTAGGATGGTCAGGATGCGCTCTGCGAGAATGTCCTGCCCTTGGGAGCCTTTTTGCTCCTGGGCCGTCCTGCCCTGGAATTGTCTCGCACCCCTGGAATTCTCCTTCGAGATTCTCCTACTCCAGGCTCTCTGTGTTGCCTGTTTTTACCTGGAGGAACTTCAGCTCGTTCATTGGCTGAAATTTTCGTGGGCATCAGAGACCCACGTGGGTTACTCGGCCCTACCAGGCCCTGATTGGTTGATCAAGGTGAGATATGAGTCACTTACTCCTGACACTTAGGAATGCTGTCCAGATGTCCATCTGGCACTCCCTAGACAGATAGGCGCCAATGGATGACCATTGATCATGATAGCCAGGCTTAGCTAAGTGCATCCCCATTTGGGAGCTGTCCCTTATCAAAAGAAACCTTAAATCAGCCTGCATTAATAGTTTCTCTGTGGCTGCATCACAGAGATGAAGAGAAAGATGGGGCCTCATTTGGGAAAGCACAGCAACACTTAATTCTGTCTTATTAGCAAGCATTGCCGCTACAATAACAAAATATTCCCCAATATAAGCCTTTATATTGGCAGGGCAGGAAGCAATCACTTACCATTTCAACTTTTTCTACTGTATATTGCCTATTACAATATTTCAGTTTATGCTTGGAAAACTGAAATGTACAGTACCAATAACATTGTTATATTTGCTATACTATATAATGACTATAATGATTTCATTTTATATCATGCTATCTGCATCCCTGCCTGCATTAGGTGGTTTATAGCATTCATTTGTTAACCCTTTAGAATATTTGTTTTCAAGCTTAATGGATTAAGAGTTAAATACACTACCATGGCATGTTCCACCTCTGTTCTTGTACTGCACCAGCCAACTGGCAAAAAAAGGATTTTGCATTTGTCTTCTATTGATGACAATAATGATCTGGTCTTAAAGATGTTCTATTGGGTTCACGTCAGAAAAAAAGAGTTCAGCTTATCTTAGCTATGGCAATAGGCCTGATTTTTGTTTTCTTGAAGAAGTTTTCTTGAATATTTGCATGGTGCATCCTTGGATTCTCAGGCCAGACAAATGTCACTTCTAAATTGGTTTGCAGGAATGAAAGAAACTGGTTAGTTCAAGGATTCACTAATCAATAAAGTTACCATTAATTTGTGTAGGAGGCACTTTTGTACAATAGGAGACCCCCTTCCACAAAATCACACATTCCCTGCTTCACCAAATTCAATGCAAGTTTACTTCAATAATGCAAAAGTCAGTGAAACACTCACCATGACAACTCCACACACATTGTCTTCTGTCAGGTCTGTCAAGTGCAAAACAGCTTTCATTGTCAGATCAAACACTACATCACTCTTTCAGCAATATTCTATGACCCTCAGAAGATAGCAATTTAGTCTTACAGCTATCAACATGTTACCCATGAATGGTCTCTTGAGCATGCAGATGGAGATCAGCAGCCTTTCTGCTGATGCATGTGTTTATTTCTTCCTGGAATTTCTCTTGCTGTAGCCAGAGATGAGAATTCTTATAAGAATTATGTAGATGGATCAGGCTGATGTGATGGTACAGTACGGGTGTAATGACCCTCTATCTTCAGGGATATGTCCAGTCTGCAGTCAGTCCCCTGGTTCCTCTGGATTACTCTGCAGAGTCTGTGAAGCAAAACGTGTTATTTTCTGGGTAATATTTCAAACAGACTAGCCTTCAATCATGCCAATAACAACTAAATCACCTTCATTAACCAAGCATTGTCATGCTCGCTGTTTTTAACTTAATTAGAATTTTGAAAGTCTGTTTACACAGATTATTATAAATTCATTTGGAGATTTTATCTTAACTCAAACACCAAGAGGAGAACACTTGGCATTTTAATCAAATACCTTGATCTTAGTATTTTGTTAATCTAAGGAACAATATTTCTCAAACAATTAACAAATCTCTATGCTCATAATTTAAATTTGTACAGTTATCTGTGTGCCTAGTAAGCTTATGATGTAATGATTTACACCAAAATGATTTTAATTGCGATTCAGGATGTTTAAACTAAACTAGTTCTAGTTTTAAAGCTCATCTGTGACCATTCATTTAATGCCCACTAAACCTGCTTGGGCAGAATGATGATGTCCTCACTAAAATTGGGTAAATCTCTGAAAAATAAAATTGCGGCAAGTTTTAATTGTGCTCTCATTTTAAGAGAACTTTAACATAGCTTTTTTCTAGGTGACTTCATCTTAATCCAGATAGTTACAGTAGGTGTTCAATTTTGCCTTAAAGCTATGGAGCGTCCTCTGTGATCCACAGGACATAAGGTCACCTGGGCAGAAAAATGACTTTTGGGAAAAAAAAGTAATTTTCTCTTATACTTCAGGCAGCTACTCTTATCCAATATTACTTTCAACTTTCCATCAATATGGGAATTCAACAGATTTTACCTGAAACTTTATAGGCATTCACCAATATTGCCCATTTGAAGTACTACCCAAAGTTTTCAAAACTGAAAAATGAAATCCCATGGTTTCTTGTTGATATACTCACAGTACTCTGTTCTGTGATTTAGAAATGTGGAATGTGAAATTATTTGTTATGAGAATCCTATCCCATCAAGAAATACCAGTCATTTTTTGTGAATTAGGCTTGTAAACATGCTCCTCTGACACTCCCTGACACAATCTGCAAGCTCCATACAGTAGGTGGTACAGTAAGTGTAAGTAATTTCAGTTTTCTCATTGGTCCAAATGAGCATGTTGACAGAATATTTAAACACACTCCAACACATATTTTTTCCATGTTCTGTTTTTTTCTTCCATATGAGCACTTAGAGCAAGCAAATGGAGGATTGGTGCCTCTCTCAATAAGGCAAGTTTCAAGGGAGACATTATTTAAGAAGCGAAAAAGAGTTACAGTAGAAACACTATACCAGAAAGGCCAGAGAGTTTTGGACAACTAATCCCAGCACTGCCCTGCTGGTACTCCCTGATGCACCATGGTGCTTTATGTAAGTGAGTGTGTTTACTGGTTGAGCCATCATCGAGCCCTCACTAAAATCAGGTTAAAAGAAGTAAAAGGCACAATATTTTTTTTATAATTTATGCAGTCAAAATGTACTGTAAATGTGTGAGGTGTAGGAAGTAATTTCTGAAAATCATAGGAGAGTGAAGTAAAAAGCAATTGGAAATAGAGAAAACCCTACAGCATGGGTAATAAAAATCTAAAGAATTAAATCCAGCTCCTCACATTTTAAAGGTGACAATGAATTATTCCCTTCAGCTACTTTCAAATAAAGAGATAATTGGAACATTGGAAGAAGAGTGATTGTTGAATAGCAGAAGGTTTTTGTACAGTAATACTGTAATATTTTGTCCCATGGTTCTGCTTTAAAATAACATCTGGAAAGCAGATGTTCTGCAGTGTGTAAATAATAGAAATCTGCACTTACTGTATAATGGGCGAAAACAGTATTAACTGTTCCTATTTACTTAATTTCTCAGTGCATGAAGAAATGTAAGAGAGGAAGACAAAAACTATAAAAAAAACACATCTGTAATTTTTATCACAGACATTCTACAAATCGTAAACATACATTTAACCAGTTTAACAGAATCTTATTTGCGTCTGAAGTGCCCTTTATCTGAAGTTCTTGACTTTGTGTCCCTAATCCAGAGAACTCCATGTATCTATAGCAATGACTCACACAGGCAGCTGCAGGTACATAAACTAAAGACTACTTATAATTACCTGTACATTTCTTTATTTTTAGAAGAAGGATTAAAAAACTGCAGGAATAAAAAAACAACAACTAAGAGGATGTGGATAAGCTTCAAAGGTGTCAGCCTGCCTAATGTGGATCAGCATGTAGGAGGGTACACACATAGAAAGTTAGTGACTGGCAGATCTGATGATAATGTTTCTACTGTATGATTTGTGTGAAAAATACATAAAAACATCATGAATATACTGTAAGGGTCTATATAAATGTATTATTCCTGCAAACCTTTGTTTTTTACAGTTTTTTTGCAAAACAGGTAATGAACATTCACATTATTGTTAACATCTGCTTGCTCTTAAAAAACACCATAAAGATGTTGCTTGTAAGACACACCCATTTCATTGGTCAAAGGTAGATTTGTTGTGCTGATGACCCCTTAATGAGGGCATTAACAATGTCTGCATTAGTCATGTTCTATACAAGAAGCAGAATTAGAAGTTTCTAAAAGCAGATGTTTCTGCTTTTTAGTATTATGAAACAACCAGAGTTAATTAATAGTCCCATACCCAAAACACATAGCAACTGCTTGCTTTTCATTGACACAATAATCCTTAAAGGTGTTCTTCATTAGTATCTATGATCTATAAAACTAGGTACAAATACTGTTTCAAAAAGGTTTTTGATTCTACAGTATGTGAATATTCTTAGCCATGACAATGTTTTTCACATGAGGGATAGCATCAATTTCCCTTGCATACACCTTCTGCTTTATAGTAGTTTGTAACTATATTTGATAGGATTATTGTACAGTAGGTTGAAGTGCACTTTGCAGAAGGAAGTCAATAATGAGATTAGAGCTATCTCAATCAACCATCATTGACACAGAATATTAGCTTGTGGCGCCATCTGCGAAGGTGATTTCTCGTAGATGTTAACTGTTTACCTCATTTGGAAAGTATACAAACTGCAATGGTTGGAGCCCCCCATGAGGTTAACTCTCAGCAGAACAATTGATTGCTTAAAGTTATAGGACATTAGTGGACATTAGAGGCATCCATTATTTATTTCTCATGTACCTGATTTTCACTAGAGAAACCCAGTTCCTGACCAGGTTTGTTTATGTGGATCATATGGTTTTAGAGGGTTACCTGAACCCCCAGTCGATCATGTACAGTACATGTTCTGAGAGAGTAGCAAATGTGACTAAACCTTAGATCCTGTTGTAAGCACTTTTGATCACAACACCCAAACCACGTGTCCTGTACTTCCGAAACACCAAGAGCAGGTATAAAACAGGTCTTATACCTGATAATCACCACACCAGCCCTTATATGACCATGTCCTCTGAAAACATGCCAGATTGATGTGATAATAAACACAATGCTTCACAACCCGAATTCAAGATAGCGGTGGGGTTGATCTGTGTAAATTCAAATCAGGACTTTTTCAGTTTATTGAATTAGGTGAGTTTATTACATTACATAAATAACATTAATACAAACAAAGACTCACAATACACTCTCATTGATAACTATTTTACACTATCAAGCGTTGAACTCAAGCACATGGTGAATGCAACCTATTCCTTTAAGAGGTGTCCAAATGAGAGAGCTTGGTATGTTCCTATTGTTTAAATTCTGAATAGCGGGGAAGGAGGCAATATCTGATCCATGGAGATTTATTTTTGTGGTGCTGTGACCCTGCTCAGGAGGGAGAAGGGGCTGCTGGCTGAAGTTGAGCTCTTTTCTAATTCTTCTCCTTTGTATGCTGGCTTCCTTGGGTCTGACGTCCCGTCCTCTTGAGCCTAACTTCCCGGACTTCACTTCGAGGAACTAACTTCCCGGTATTCACAGGACTAACTTCCAAGGTGCGGTTCTTGGCTTGCTCTATTTATTAGCCTCAGACAAAGACATTCCAATGTCTTGTCTGCCAGGGATCTGGTTGGCCAATTCATATCTGTGATTTGCATATCTCTTTCTGTTCGGAATTTGTATTGCTTCTATCAGGAGAGACAGGATAAAATGTCTAGTATTTGGGAAGACTCTTAACATCTTCTGAGTAATAGACAAAAGTTTAATAATTATAATACTGAATTACTCATGTTTTACCCATTCTTATGATTCCAAACAAACATAGCCCTCTTCTTCCTGAAATAATTATGATGTCTTATATTATATTTCAGTTTAATATTTTGGATTTACACTTTTGTAAGGGAATGAAGCATGTAATGTGGCAATAAAGAGAGTACTTAATTCAGTGTTTTATCAATATGGAACAAAGGATGGGTTAAAATTCTGATTTGCTGCACAAGCAATAGGAGGGGGTTGTATCTCATTTCACCACTAGAGGGGTGACTCGGTTTTCCTAACTCAATCGATGTGGATGAGTCAGAATAATCTGTTTTCTAAAACCTAAATCCTTTCGATAATGCTTGTTGTAATCAGAATTCTGACTGTTTCTTCTGTTTTATTATAAATTGCTCTTTAATTTAAGACCAAACATATCTACGGGCATTTGCTCGGACATCCCTTGTTTCTTGAGGTTTAATGTGGTTGGTTACATGTCTTTTTGGTATAACCAAGTGACTTCTTCATTTAATATCAGTAGAATGGCAGAACATGGTGTTTATGGTACAAACAGTAAGATATATATATGTAATAATAATTGTTTACACTTATATAACGCTTTTTCTGGACACTCCATTCAAGCGCTTCACAGGTAATGGGCACTCCCCTCCACCACCACCAATGTGCAGCATCCACCTTGATGATGCGAAGGCAGCCGTAGTGCGCCAGAACACTCACCACACATCAGCTATCAATGGGGAGAAGAGCAGAGTAATGAAGCCAATTCATAGATGGGGATTATTACCATGATTGGTAAGGGCCAATGGGAAATTTGGCCAGGATGTCAGGGTTACACCCTTACTCTTTTCGGGAAACGCCCTGGGATTTTTAATGACCACAGAGAGTCAGGACCTCGGTTTTACATCTCATCCGAAGGATGGCCCCTGTTTACAGTATAGTGTCCCCTATACTGGGGCATTAGGACCCACATGGACTGCTGGCCCCCCTAACAACTCTTCCAGCAGCAGCCTTAGTTTTTCCCAGGAGGTCTCCCATCCAGGTACTGACCAGGATCACACCTACTTAGCTTCAGTGGGTTGCTAGTTGTGAGTTGCAGAGTGATATGGCTCCTAGATAATGTATACAGTATGGATGATTTTAAGGTATGTTTGCTCAGTTTCTTGAGACTGCAGCTTACAAAAGTCCTTCCATGTATTCCTTGCTAAGTAGCGACCCCAGAATTATGGCCTTGTCTCTGGTGTTGCTGAATCCCTTCTCTTGAATCCCCAGGCCTACTTTGTTCATGGCTGAATGGTTTTATGGCTGTGTCTGTGCAACTCTTATCTCTCCTGGAGAGAGTGGTTCACAGTCCTCGTAGCCCTGGTGGAGCCACAACGAATAGCAAATCCCCCATTATTCACAGATGCAGGCATGAGGACTTATTTGTTAGCAAGAACTGAGTTAAAACATCAAATAATATGGCTTACAGTAACTGTAAATACCAAGCCAATGTTTAGTGTCAATAGTGTTATTGATGAATGCTGAAGCTAAAATACCACCCTGACCTCCATCTACTGAGTAATCTGCTCAAATCCTTCACATTTTTTTTCAAACCCTATCCTACAGTACTGTACTATATGTGCATTGCACTAGTCCCATTTGTCACATGCTTTTCCATATTTTACCTCTCCTGTCTTTATACCTCATGCTGAAAGAACATCCAGCTACAACTGATTTTGGTTTGGTCCCAATTTCTTCACTATCCTACAGTCAAAATGGAGTTTATGAAGACACTTTGACCCACAGTAGTGTCCACACTACTGTACATTCACACTACTTTCACACTTTTGTTGCTTAAAGTTCCTTGAATTTATATGGCTTGAAAACACACATTAAGTTCAAATAGACACATTAATCTTTTTTGTGACTAATAACTTATGTAAATGGGAACCAAACAAAGTTCAAGAGTTATTCCCTGAATATCTAATATACTGAGTTTGGGTTCATTGCACATTTTATGATGCACCAAGGTCTCCTCAGCACCCTGTCCCCCTGGGCTGTCTTTTGAAGGCTCTTTAAAGTGAAATTATTCCACTTCTTTGTCACAGGAACCTCAGAAACATGCATGCCATGAGTATGAAATTTGACGTAAACATCTTTTAAAAAGCCCTACAGCTCTTCAATCAAAAAATGCAAAAAAATTCAAAGAGCTATTGTGCTTGTTTTTTTTTTCCCTGTGGTTCTTCAGCCTACTGAATGTAATGCTGAAATCATTATTTTGAGAACTGTGCTTGGCTATTGAAAAGGTATCAATGAACCAGAGATATGTGATACTGTATGTGAAAAGAAAGAGCACAGAAAATTGATGGCATCTTGGAAGTGTGAAAATTCTGACATTTGAAGTTTAAAAAAAATTATGATAAGGCTCCACAGAAATATTTGTCAATTGCAAACTCACTATGATACATCAAACAAATTTTACTAAAATATATGTTCTGTGCACTCATATTTATACACAGTATTTAAATGGTTGGATTTTAGGACTGAAATACAACCACTTGAGAATATTTACTGTATGTTTTTAAGTACACTAATATAGTGTTAATGTCACCTGATAAATGGGTGTTTAATCATGACTACTGTATTTTACACCTGTGTTTATTGCTATGGCAAGACCAACTAGACAGTGAGTGTGAGGGTTATGGGATGGTGATTGATTGAGTGCCATGTGACTGCACTCACATTCCAGCTAGGCTATATCTATATTATAAGCACTGACCCTGCCACGGTTGCTTATCAAAAATGAATATGCATTTTGTATTTTAATTTAAGTTTCATTAAATTGTTATTTAGCAGTGACAACCTTCTCATTACCATATTCCTAATTGGTATTTTCACCCCTGCAGTGGAATACGTGTCTCTTTTGCAAACAGAAATGTTTAGATGGTTGTGCTAGCAAACAGAGATAAAAAACTCTCAAAAGGAAGACATTTTGTATTCTTCCCCTTTGATATTAAGAGATTAAAGGGATATTGACAATCTTTGTGAAAGAAAACCACACACAAGAAATACTTAGGCGTCATTTACTACAGAGTCTTAAACATAGATGTACAATGCGTATTAAAACATCCCATTCTACGCATCTTGAAACTTAAAGTAAGGTAATATTCACTTTGATAAATATCGCTTACTACTACGATCTGTGTTATGGAAATCATTAGCATAGTAACATACATTTTATCTTAAGGTGCAAGTCAAAAATCAGTACTGCTCTTATGATAAAGCATGACGCATCTCTTGAAGATAAGGCTCAAGATAAGCAATAGTGAAGTACAAAGTGACCACTTAAAAGGAAAGACCAGAGGTTGAAGTAGTGTTGGAGAGACAGCATTGTGAAGGAGTCATTTTCTGGAGAATTAAAAACATTGTAAAAGAAGTTTCATGAACAACATATACAGTATATTAAATGATTTCAGGTTCATGCACAATCCTGAAAATTATTGTGCTATGATATATACAGTATCAGTCAAACAATGTGTACTATATATTAAACAAAGGCTCATACAGTTGTTGCTGCAAAAATGTATCTTGAAGGTCAGCAAAAATATGGTGCCTGTTTCAAAGTACTCTGAAATATCTGAATCTGTTTAGTCTTTGCAGGCTAAAACAGGGAGATAAGCCTGAAAATAAAAGATTCAGAGCCAGTACTATATTTGCTCAATCTGTATCTAGGGAGAATTTCTTTCTCTGACTAAATCTATGTAAAGTTTGCCTTTCCCTGAAATTTCTGGGTATCACTGTGCTTTGGGCTCTGAACCTTTCTTCTTTGTTAACCTTTCTTTTTCCTCTCTCCTTGGATAATGGTACCTTTTTTCTGTAAGCAAGAAGTACATTCATGATCAGAAAAAACCCTAGGGCTTTAATAGAAGGGTCTCATCTCATAATACAGTACCTACTTTCCAGCTAAATAGCACACAATTTAAGGTTTATGGTTAGTATGGTTTAATGAATACTAAGTGCATCTCATTGCTCTCATTAGTGCTGTTTTCCCACATCATTTGAAAACATTAGCATGTGTATGGAAAATTCAGGAATTGCTAATAAACTCATTGTCTTATTTTTAGGAGGGTGTGTTAATGAGAATCATGCATCTTATCATGGTTGATGGAACTGGTGCTCAGCGGAGCATATCTTGTGCATGGATACAAAAGTCATACAGAGCAGTATCTTTATTGAATGAGGTCCTTATACATTCATAATAGTAATGATGCCTGATTATGGGAGACTAAATTGGGAAGAAGCCTATTTCTTAAGGATAATATATCCTCATACCCATAAGAGCCCATATGAGAAAACTATACCTGAAAGCTTCTTCCACCAATAATTCCACGTCTTATTTGTTCATATAATCTCTGTATTGAAAAAAGCACCTTAATGCATTCTATAAGAAGGATAAAAAACCAGATAATTTATGAGAGTTACGAATTTTTAATTACAAGGAACAGACTTACTGATATTTCCACTTTAAGAGTGAATATGTGATACCATGGTGATAACATGATTATTTACAGTAGTTTGCTCTGTATATTTTTCTTTTTCTCTGTGTCAGGCATTGTTTTGCTCTTTTGCCCTGTCCCCTTAAGAACAGAGTTTATCAGAATTTGAAACTGAAGATTAATTCTTAAAAGAAAGAAAAAGAATGCACACCTCAAATATACTGAGATGCTTTTTATTTGATTTTTTTATGATTTGATGTGTGTTAATCAAACAATTCCTAATTACATCTACAGTAAATCCAGATTAATCTATTTATTCCACCTTTACTTCTTTTTAAGAAAAAAGGGGTTCCTCTCATGTGGAATACCAGAAATTGAGGAATATTTATCTACAGTATATTAGATCTTTGTTTAGCCAAAGGTGTATGTTCCAAAGAAGGCTAGTCTATATTGATGAGTGATGATGAATTATTTTGGTTTAGAGAACATGTGCCTACAGTAGTTGATTTTGCTGCTGAAGATAGAGATCGATGCTAGTGTAAGAGATCATTCCATTGGCAGTCCAATACACTAACATCTTAATTGTTATTGTAAAATGTATCATTATTTTTTCAGCCTTATGTTTTATCTACAGTAATTTAAATATATGTGTTTAGAATGATTTTAGAAAAGCCAAAATGCCTAAAAGGGTTAATCCCAAAACAGTTTTCACATGAAAACAAGATTTGCATAAAATAGTAATGTAGGCTGAAGTAAAACGTGGTTTTGTAAATTTATACACTGTAAATTTAAATAACTGTCATTTTGGGAACATTTAATTTGATATGAAGCACACAAGCCAACATGCTTTTGAAGAAGATGAGACTGATGATTGTACATTCTTTCTTCTTTCATAGTCTATCTAATTGAGAAACTCAGAAATAGTTTTAAATGTACAGTATATGCTTTTTATATATGCTTTGTAAATAAAAATGGCTTTTAAAAAAGAATGTTTGGAGGACAGTGTACATATTTTTCTACTTTCAGTTTAATTTTCTTCTTTATTTTCAAAATTAGGTACTGAAGCTCTTATTATTCCTGAAGATCTTATTATTAAATGACTGTAGCTTCTTTTTGCTGGGAAAATGTTGTTAGACAATGTAAGACTGGACATTTTAGTGTCCACATACCACACATTAAAAAATAAAAACAACAATTACCATCATATTTTGAGTATTTATTAAACATTGATAAAAATTTGAACATTACTTTTTTAATCTAATGCAAAGAGTCTAAAGGGGCATTCTGTAACAAAACCAAACAATTACATAATGTGTATGATCCTCATCCTCAAACTGATAATATATGACATTACTCTTTCTGGAGTTACGGAAATTGCTTTCATTGCATCAGTTTCAAAGGGCTACCATACCCTTTGTAGCATGAACATTGACAGATCAGAAATATTAGAGTAATCAAGAATGGTGAAGGCTAACTAGCTATTACCTTGAAAAATAGCTACTGTCAAATGTACCATATTTCCGCCAGTCATGAGCAGGAAACAAAGAGATTGGCTGGCACAAAAATACTGCACAAATTCTGATCTGATATGATTATTTTTTGTGCTTCAAGAATTCAGTTGCTTTTTTAAAAAAAGGTATTCTTTTTTCTTTTCAACAAGGATTTATGAAGACTAGATATAAGTGGATATACACTGACGTTTTTAAAGACCACCTATTTATTCTGGAATCATATGCAGTATTAACAAAATATAAGTGGGGTTGATGAGTGGAGTGTGGCACTCATCTCACATTTTACAGGAATGAAACACAGTTAACTGTATGACTAAGATAAGCAATATTGGACTTTGGAATTAAAGACCAGTCCTGGTTCAGAATGTACTGTATATGAGTACAGATGTACAGTGGGTTTTAGACTTTCAAAAGTAGAAGTGATAGGAGTTTCAGAAGGATCTGTCTTGGTGCTCAATGTCTAATAAGCCATATTGTGACCATATTGTACACATGCGTGCAATCCTCTGTCATTCCTGGTTGGTCCTATATCTTTCTCAGGACTTTATTGTACACACGTTGCACATGAAATGTGTAAGTGCAAAGGGCAGAACCATGAACTATCTGCCCTAGTTAATTTACTGCTACTTGATATGATTCCAGAATAAACGTGTTGTTCCAATCCAAATGACTCATGCCTAGTCTTTGTACTGTATATCTCTACATTATAATGCAAGAAACTGTCCTTATTATATACATTTATTGGACATAAGAATGAGGCATCCCCTAACCCTGTTGCATATGCAGTTTATTATGTGGATTAAAATCAAAGTAGAAAAACATGAATTTAAGTATAGTACTATAGATATAAGAAAGTGGAAAAATATTTAAGGTTTCGTGAAAGTTAATGTTTGTAGAAGTTTCCTTGTCCTGCAAAATGTTAAAACATGTTTTAGAACATTTAAAAAATGATTACATTAAAATATTCTAAGTTTATAACCTGAAGGTCACATACTGTATATGGGGGATCCCTCAAACCTTTGGCCAAGGCTATATGTATGTAATATTTTTAGTTTTTATTGCCATGTATCTGAATAAATGTGCAATTGACATTCAATACATTATCCCAATCAACCCATGAGCAACATTAACCTCTCTATTTAAATATACCTTATTGAAAGGACTACTAATTTGGCTAGTAAATACATAGCAAAACAATGTATAAAAGCTAAGTAAGATACATTATATCTAATAGAATTCAGCTTTATACAGTATATTATTTAAGTACAATGATAAAAAAAAACAGAAAAAGTGGTTTGAAGCTGTTCTTGCATAGCACAAAGCAGACTACATTATATGTAACTTATGCAGCTAATGTGCAAAATGCAATAGGTTGATACAAACAATCTTTTTTATTATATATATATATTTTACGCATGATAATAAATGTCCATACAATAGGTTAGAATTTAAATATCTATACATTTATATTTATACATAATATTTCAAGGGTCTACATCCCTAGAGCAGCTTTATATGGACTCTGTTACTGTTGACTTGCATAAAACAGCTGAAAAAAAACAAGTACAATCCCACTCTGGGACATCTTGACACCCCCAGGGCATCCTTTCATTTACAGCTGGTTACAGGGGTCTTGGTAATGTTACTCACATACTGTAGATCTACTGATTCTTCACTTGGAAAACAACCAGTTTCAAGACACAGAATTTCACACTGACCCCTTCTCAACTTAGATCTAAGTTTCAAATCTTTCATAACCGAGGAGGGAAATCAAACACTATCTTTATACTTTCTTTAATGTCAGAATCCTTGGTTTTCCTCAATTCTACATGTTAAGCGATGTATTAATCAATTATTCTCTGAGGTCAACATAAAGCTACCATGGAAAATACCCCAGTTTATTTTTTTAAAATTCCTTATCAGCAAAAAGCCCTTGTTATATATTGCTACATCAACTTAATTTGAAAAGGAAATGTAATAACCTACTTCACTGAAACCCCCAAAACTTTTGTTAGAGTAAAATTTTTTCCGACTGCTGTCAGTGTTTGGTTTCTGTTGGTGCTTTTTAAAAAAACGGTTCAGATATCATGCTACATAAAGAGAGAATACAATACTGTCTACAGTATGCAGCACTCACCTACTGGTTAGATTTTTTTGTTTTTCATTGCCAACTAGAAATAGTTGCTGTCCTAAAATCTGTCTTTGTCTTACAAGGGCATCTCAAAGTGAAGGCAGTGTAGCTGGTATTTACTGGATGCTATCTGGTAGGTTAGCAGAGGAAAGGAAGAATTAAAAGGCTTTAAAGTAAACTAGATGGAAGTCTCATGATAAAGGGAAACATCTTTCTTAGTTCAACCATGGAAACTGACAAGGCACAGCTCTTCAGTGACCATTCTCTTTGCATTAAGCCCTATGCAATACACACAACTAGCAGCAGTAAATTTGAAAAATATGTGAGTGACTTTTAGGTTTTTGGATTTATATGCATGTGTCTAGCACACAGAAACCAGAAACCAATATAAAGAATAATAGTGATTTAATTCTAAATATAAAATGCATTCCGACATTAAATAGTACATTTACATTCTTACCCACCACTGCTCCATTCTCAAAATATATTTTGTGTGCAAACATACACACAACATATATACATATACATATACATATACATATACATATACATATACATATATATGCTTCTATCATCATTGGTAATATTATAAATCAGCATTTAAAGGAACACTAACTTGGTTGAAAAACAGTCACTTGAAAGTGAACCAATAAATACCCTCTCTTTACAAATTATGTATTACTTTCAATGTCATATTTCATACATAGAGCTTCAAAAGACATCTTAAAACTCCTTTGTTCTCATATTAAGAATATTTATACTTCATAGGTACATTTCGCAAAGCTTAAACTTGATATTAACATCTGTAACACTGTGATAGTATTTACAATAAAATAAAATGGATATTATGCTTAATGTATTATATAATAAAGGGATTTAAAAAAATCAATTTATGCAAATAAGATGTATCCACTGAGACATGTATTTATTGCTATTGCTGAAACCCTACCTTTTGTTAACAAAATAAATACAAAACATTTCTACAAGACATGGAAGAGTATCTGACTTAATTTTTAAGGAAACATTTTGGGATATAAATCAAATAAACTAAGCCATTTTGTCAGATGTAGACAGTTCCTTAAATATTCTGTTCATGCTAATGTAACGGTTGTGCATTTTCTAGGAAATGTAATCAAAATGTAATGGTCTAATGTAAATAAAAACAAAGAAAACAAAAAAGGAAAAACAAAACTAAAATGAGAGATCCTTAACTTTTGTTAGGCTATGTGCATTTGTAGAATAGCATTCTCTCGCATATATATTATTGTAGCATAATTTTAGAATAGTACACATCCCCTCTAACACTTCCCATTCAACTCTAACCACATTGCAAAGATCCTTGGGTTTGATTCCTCCTTTTGTACATTTTGAAGGTAATATCTTTTTTTTTAATGACACAGAAGCAATGCAGTAACTGGGAACTAGACCCCTTGGACACCTGTTCTGAAAATAAACATTCGAAAAAAGCTTTTTAGTGAGGTTGAAATAACCCTTTGATTTGTGGCTCTCTATTTAAGTAGGTTGCCCAGTAAACTAAATTAAAGGTTCCAAAAAGTAGAGGGAAAGCTATTCTGGACATCCTGTCAATTTTGCTCACACTGTTAAAGGTTTTCTTAGCTTCTGGAGGTTTGGGTTTTGGGTCTTCTTTAGCTTCAGTGGGAGGGGCAGCACTTTTGGCAATGGTAGCCAAGCCTGGATCCCTGGCAATGTTTGGGGCATAGTTTGTTGCTGTTGCAGTGTAGGTGTTGTTTTTCTTGATGAGGGATTCTTTCTTCTTCTTTTGCTGAAATAAATAACAGTGTTGCGATGAGAGGCAACAAAGGCAACAGTGAGCATTGTTCGGAAGGTACCATTTTTGGCGGACATTAGATATGTTGTTTCCGTTTTATAAACAAACCAAGCCAACTGAAAAAAAAAACTATAGTAAAACTTTCCAGCCTCAATGTTGCCATAAATCCATAAAGTTCACATCACCAGATTTTTCTGACTTGACATTTTTCCAAAAACTGAAAATAAAAATTTTGTTTTAAGATGTTGGTTGCATGACGGAAAGCAAAACCTCATGGCTGGCCCCACTGGGGTAACAAACATATTGGCCAGAAAATCTGCAAGATAACTCACTCCCCACTTCTGTAAACACAATAGATTTTTTTCTGTAAGCACCCTTATGCATGCAACAATGATAGAATAATGATAGAAAATGATATCATGTCTATAATGAACATACGACCCTGGTGACATTACATTTAATATGATGATGAAGAGAGAAGACAGGTAGAAAGCTTAACCACTGATAATGATTATAATGAAAAATGTAAAATGTGATGAAGTATAAAATAGTACATTAGCCAGTACATAATATTTAATGTCAAGATTACTTTATATATATGTGTTTATTTTAATGTATGTTGTGGTGCTGCCTTTGGATTTATATTAACACTGTAATAAGTCAAGCATGCCTTTAATAATGTAGGATCAGTAATTCTCACTCCAGAGTTTTGGCAAAGTATTCTACATTAACTGCTCAAATATATCTGTTGCTGTAACTTAAATGCACATGAAACATCTGAGGAACAGGATCCCATATGTTTTCTTGCCATGGTGGGTAAATCTCATTAATGCTAAGATAGATGAATGACTCTAAGCAATGTTTGCACAACCCATTTTAAATATTCACAAATATGGTGTTATTTCTGTATCTGGACTGCCATGAACAGAGAAAAAAAAGGAAGCGTGTCATCAGGGCAGATAAAGTGATACATATTATTAACATAATGCCGTATATAATAAAAAGCATACAAGCTTGACTCGTAACTGTCGGAGTAGGTAAATATGACATGAAATGCATTTGAGTTCAGTGACATGGGGTAATGTGAAAAAAGCAGAGCAGCGAAGAAACTAACAAGGAAAATAATATCGGAAGACAAAGGGAACCTATTTTTCTTCATGTTGTTTGTGTACAAAATTTCAAATAAAAACTACAGATATTCATTTATTCATGTGGCACAAATACCACAGCGGCAAAAATTCTGACATTACTGTAATTTAAAAGAAAATGGCTGAACCCCCTTGTTTTTACCTACTACTGAGCACATTAAGACTTTATACTTGTCTAAGAGTGCAGTAACAGTAGCTGCCACAACAAATGATAACCAATTAGCAATACAATGAACCTCAAGTAACCTGGCTGGCACAGTTTGCTTTTAGACCATTTTCCATTTAATGATGCTTCGTGTTTTGTTTTTTGGAAAAATACCATTTTACAATACATTATATAGTGTTTTTATACAAAAAAATAACAGTCTAGTATGAATATGTCCACTAAGAGAAGAAAAGACAGAATACCTTCTCAGGCACAACACTTTTGCCATCCCAGGCGTAGCTCCTCTTTGTGAAATAATTCACTGTGGCGAACTCAATGAGGGCTGAGAAGACAAATGCGTAGCAAACTGCGATAAACCAGTCCATGGCTGTTGCATATGCCACCTTTGGAAGAGAATTCCTGGCACTAATACTCAGGGTTGTCATGGTCAGTACGGTTGTTACACCTACAGAAAACAAAAACCATGAAAAATACTTAGTGGAAGACCTACTGTAAATGTACAAACACCAGATAGCCTATTCAAGAGTTTTTATCTTTTTACATTGTGTAAAATGTTATATATATATTTTTTAAGATGGGGTTATGTAACATATTGTAATCTAACAAAGTGAAGCCATTTGTCGAGAACAAACTCTTCCCAAATGTGGACAGAACAAACGCCCAGACGTTTTCTATGTTCCCTCCTACATACTGTATTAAAACCGTGTATTCAAGATACAGCATCTGCATGCTTGTAGATGAACAATTTATTTGAAGTCTATTGAAAAAAAATGTCAGTGGAGTTTAAGAAAATATTGTCTGTTTCTTCACATTATTTGCAATTCAAGTAAGGACGTGAAAGCTCTGCTTTCTCATTTTCAGAAATTAGCATAATAGTTTTAAACCAAAATGTTGATTATGACTTGTAATATCAGCAAACTTAGAAATTGCAACCAAAGCATTTGATCATGGAGAAAAATGCTTACATGGATAAAGCATACTATTATCATTGAATATTAAGGATATATTATCATTTTAGCTACTTAAGCTACAGTTATCACTGTACTGTAGCTTCTTAAGCTTTACATCTTTCTTAATTAGCTCGCCAACATTCTGAATGAATCCATGAATGACCACCTTCTCCATTTCACATACATTGTTTTTGTCCCACTTTATCGTAATACAGTTTTTGCCGTTACGATATATCAAAATCTTTTGCTTGCTCAACTGGCGTTTCCCAGTCAGATGTTGAGCTTTAAAAAGGCTACTGAGCAAGGGCACTGTCAGTCTCGAGAAACTCTGGATTGTAAAGGGAAAAATGAGACAAAAAGAAAAGAAAAATAATACCAACAAGAACTCAATCAAACAGCCAAAGGAGCAGGTAAAAGTGTCCCCCTTAGCAGCTTGGCATAGTGGGAAGAAACAAGCAGCCTTGGGCGAAATTAAAACCGGTCAAGGATGAAAAAGCACATGACATGTTTATCAGCATGTCCAGTTCTCCCTGCAGACTGCAGCACAGATGTTCTCACCAGAAAAAGACATTCAGCTCATGCTAATGTTGGAGGAAAGTATCTATAGGGCCATAGGACTCCCAGAGATTATTTTCATTGTGGGGAAGACTGACATAAATTTGTGAAATTCTCATTAAAGCCATTAATAATGTCTCACATTTTCATTAAATAAAGAGGCAAATTCTTTCTGTCACTATTTTTTTACTGCGCTGTTATCTTTAATGCCCTTTGGGGAATAATTATGTTTACAGAATTGGCAAATAAATATGTTTTAGTTATAGATCTAAACCTTTAACACCTGTCTACTGCAGTTTAATCCTGACCCATGTTGTATGAATATCTGAGAATTGTATACAATTTTATCAATAGTATTTGTAATATGTTAATTCTCAATGGGCACAACAAATAACAATAATATGGACAGCTGGGTCACTGAGTTTTTTAAAAGCCCTTAGAATCTCTTTAAAACTGTTTTGTCATTTTCATCAAGCTAAAACAAATAATGAATTATTTCCTGTAAAAAGCTTCAGGTAAGTCCTGGAGTTATATACAAGACTACAAGACTACAAGACTACTACAAGACTACAAGACAGTGAAGCTGACTTACAGTATATTTAGTTCAGACAGCACCAAGAGCCATCCAATCTGGAATTCTGTATCTGCAGTTTAATCCAAAATCTGCAGGAATCCTGAAGCACTGGGGCACACTTGGCAGAGCACTGCTACAGATATTAGTCACAGGTATCACGATTAGTTAGCTTATGTCTCTGAGCTTTCTAACACCTGCAACTTCCCTGCTCCAGTCAGTGTGGAATTTGATGTGAGTGTGAAGCTTGCAGAGTGTCAAACAATGAATGGATGTAAATCAGGGGTGTCCAATCCTGGTTCTGGAGGGCCAGTGTTCCAACTCTGCTCTTAATGAGATAAAGTAGTTTGTTGCAGGCTTACTTGAACCAGTTTAGCAGCCTCTCCCAGTCTTGAAGCACTTAAGGATTGGACACCCTGTTCTAAATAGTGGGCAGCTAAGACGTACACGTGTCCCCAACTTCATTCACTCTATGCACAGAGCTCTACTTTCACTGTTCAACGTCCTTGAGCAAAGCTGAAGTTGAAGACACAAACCTATCAAAGGAATCTATACCCCTAATCTATACCATAGGTATATCATATTTCAGAACATCATACTTATTTACTGTACATGTCTGCAGAACATGCATGCTTTGATTACACTTTTATTGATAGGTATCTTTGAAGGACAACAAAAAATATTTTCTTCAACATCAGCTGTTGGAACAGCTTCACAGATAGAACATTGTGTATTTTAGTATTTTCAAGGTGAACCTGTCAGAACCACTCAATCACTGTTTTGATATTTGGGCTTTGTGCTTCAGCTCTCATTCAATGTAGATACTGTATACAAGAATTCAGTCACACCAAAGCAGTTAAAGAGACAATCATCTGTTTTCTTTATGTTCTCTTCATATACTGTATATGCTGCATATAAGTCATTGTGCTTATCTGTTTTTGTGCGACTCTGTTATTTGTGTTAGCTATATTTAAATCATGTCAAACTAGTTATTTAGGTCACTTACTATACAAAATGAATTTGACAAAGCGCAGCAAATTCTGTCCTCATTGCTTTTAACATAGTTGTTATTCCTGTTCTTACTGTACTCACATCTGAATTTTTCATATACTATACATTGGCACATAATAATGTGCTAATAATACAATATGTAGGTTATAAATAGGTTATAAAATGTGCCTAATATGTAGGTTAAGAAGAATGAGTAAATGGAATGCATTGCACAAAACCCTTTTATTGCAGATAGGCTCTGTATTTCACTTGTAGCTCTGTCTTACAATTTCAGATTTTAATATCTTTATAGATACATTACAAAATAAAAAGGAAAATAGCAAAACCTAATATACGCATAACAACGGAAATGCGCATTTCACTTTGATCCATTAGAACTTCAATTGCTTAAAAGATTAAAAAATAGTCTTAATAAAGACTAAAAAAATGAACCAGAAAATTAAATTCTGTCACAACACATTTTTTCCTTTTCAAAAAAGACACTTCTATGAGCTTATAATAAAACTCAAACTTCTCCACCCTATGTTTTCTGCTCTTTCCTTACCTCTACAGTAGTACTTTTCTTTAAAAATTGACAAACTGTACTCTCGACTGAAAACTTAACTTCTTGGAACACTTCCTTTAATCCTCACACTCCTGAGGGTCTCTTTTCCACAATTTACTATGGCCCACAAATCCATCAAATGGAGATTCAACAGGAGACATGCCATGTATAATAAATCAAATAAAAGTTAGGTGAAAAGCTTTGTATTGAACCACGAAACAGGACCCAGAATTCTTTGGCAAAATGTCAAGACCACAAGGTGATAGGTTACGGTGTCTTGCTCATACCAGCATACTGTACATAGTATATACAGTAGTAAGGGCTAAGAGTGAGGTCTCAACAGTTTGCACTGGCAAACACTGAAGTACTATACTGGAAGATAACCCAAAGCTGTCTTTCCTCACCATTCTGGTTTGGACTTCTATTGACAGCAGTTTGTACCCACCAGAAAACATGAATTCCCTACTCACTCATAAAGAGTGACAGCCGTCTCCTCACTAACATTCGTTTACTGTGTAGACAGTGGAAAAAAAGTTATATATTACATCTTACATTAATTAGATAGAAGATTTACATCAATAAGTGGTATGAATAATGTTTTATGGTTCCCATTTTTCACCTAGAGTACAGTATATAGTATTTCAATTCCTAACTGAAACAAAACTATTACTTTCAGATATTTATGTTAACACTGTACTGCCTACTGTATATTCCTAGAGCAGAACAGCTCTATTAGTCATATGACAATAGACTAATACCACTGACACAAGAGAGTTAACACAACAATTCATATTAAAAATAATTTGAAAAAGTATATTGTGCCACATGTCAAGCATTATAACATGATGAGGTCAATATAGACTAAGCAGAAATGGGAATGAATGTGTAGTAATATCGGTCATATGCAGTAATACCTGTACATCATATAGTGTATAATTACATTTACTTCAGAAATTAGTATTGAAAATTAAGGTTTTAATTTTTTTAATCTTTGTTCAAGGCCCATTGATTAGGAGGCCTCCCTGCAACTCTGCTATTAAGCCCAGTTCTCCACTCCCAGTGTGTTTAGGACCGGTGTCTGTACTTATACAGTACTGTAAACTAATGTAATTAGTGATTCCACATTGCATATAAAATACTAAATATAGTTAACAAAGTACCAGACATAGCTTATTCAAACAATAATAGCCCAATTTTAACCCGATTTGTTTGCATCATAATTCTTCATTCTGTTGAAAAGGGCTCTGCTATCACTTGTCATTTTTCTAATCTTTTCCACCAAAACATTGTCACAGCGGAGTTCATACAGTACATTCATACAGAATAAGCCAAATGGAGTGAAGATGTATAGGTTTCCTTCAATCTCACCTTACAGCAAGATCTTTTCACATACAGTAGTATTGTATATCTTGGAATTTCATTTCCCCTGGTCTTTGAACCCACCAGAACTCACTTGAATAAGGATAAATTCTTCATAGTATTTTAAAACTAAAGTGCTATCCAAAGAGTCAGTGCTCATTTTTACTATGAAAATCAACATTTGTATTTTCAGGATCTGTTAATGTCATCTGCTGATAGTAGTATAATAGTAATTGCTAAAGGGTTGATGGTTAGAAAATGTCACTTTATACAGCTTCCTACACTGAACAAGTTGTTCCACACATCTTGTCTTTTTAATTGAAGACATAAGGTCAGTTTTATTTTGAGAAACAGGATTTTACAAAACATTTAGAACTAATACATTCACTCTAGTGCTCATTTTTACTATTAAAATCAATATTTGTATTTTCAGAGTCTGTGAAATGTCACCTGCTGATAATAGTATAATAGTAATTGCTAAAACGTTGCTAAATTAAAACTGTCACTTTATTCAGCTTCCTATAATGAACAAGTTTACATCCTGTATTTTTATTAAAGACATATCTGTAAGGTCATTTTTTGACAACCAGCAATTTACAAAAGTTTCAAAGCCAATACATATCTTCACTCTTTAAACTAACATTTTCTACTTCATGAAAGAATAAAAGGATTCTCAGTAGTTGGGTTAGATCCTAATTAATGCAATAGAGGGACAAATATGGTGTGACTCACCTAGCTGAGAGAATGGAAGCCTAGCTATAAGGAGAAGGCTACAAGGGTGTAGATGGGGATGCAGGGGGATGCGAGTCAGATAAGCAAAGGACAGACCTGGATGAGAGAATAGGATCTAACCTTACTCCCCAACCTGTTATAAACCCCACTTGTAGTATGCTTTCTGACTAAATGTTGACAAAATACATCAATAGTTCAGGTGGGTAGCTGCGTCAGCATGCGTAGGCTGCTGTCGTGTTTTCTTTCTTCTCTTCTCAGCACGGAATAAACCTATGACTTGTTCCTTTAAAATACATTAATGTCCGTCTGTCTACTGTATCTATCTGAAGAATAATATAAATGGATAATGCTTGTATTTAAAAAGGAATTATGGCCCAGACTCATGTGTCTTTTTGACTTCTATTTAGCTGGCTTTTCTTCTAAGGTGTGGAACTCCATAGTATGATAATGTACTGTTTCAATCTAATCAGATATGGGAGATCATGCTCATCCACTTGGCATTCTGTCCTCTTGGCACTGAAAATCATGTCTCCTGCCTTGTCAGTAATTCTTTGTTGCTTCATCATGCCAAAAGATCTGCAGAGTGTGCTGAATTAAAACGCATAAGCTACCATTTTGCAAGAGCCAGCGTAAATAAAAAAGACAAGACAAAAAGACAGCGTAAATATACAGTATTATCCAGCAGCTGGGTTACAATCTACACAGCTCTCTCTGTCAGATACAGAAACAAATGCATTACACTCACCTCCTTGTCTGATGGAAATGCTAACATGAGAGAAGTAATTTGTTTTTTTTTTCCTTGGTATTGACTTTAGGGGTTTCAGCCTGTTGCAAAGTCCATTTGCAGGGATACATTTCTGTAAGTAAGCCTAATAGTTCCACCATCTTACACATAAAGACACATAGTCTGAGTTGCTATGGCAACATCTTCACAGCAGTAACTTCATTTCATAGGTACAAAAATAAATGACTTTTCTCTGGAGCTGGGGTATTACTTGGGTGTCATGGCAAAATCCAAAGCAGGTAGAATCAACGTGGGCTGCTTTAAAGCCACCAGCCTTCAAATGATTTAAAATACAGTATGTTGTGTGTTGGAACAGAAACTCCTGCTAAGTTTAAAATTTTACTCTGTCAAATGTGCACTGTATTTAGCACAGGTCACCTATACTACAGTATAAATCATCAATTGAGAAATATACAACTGTAAGTTCTTGATGTTCTTTTGGAAACAAATACAAAAAGATTTATTTTTTAAGAAACAGAATCACTGAAAAGCATGGTGAAAACTAAAAATATTTAAATACTGTAGATTTATGATAAAATATATAGTACCTTTAGTCTTTTCTCAATGTTCCAAAGATATACAGTATATATATGGATAATGTACGGTATGTACAGTATCTTGTGCTAATCTTAATAATGATATTTGACAGAGAGTTCCAATGAGTGGTAAAGAGTAATTACAGACCTTTAATGAACATCACTAATTAGGAAAGTTGAATGTAAAACTCAACTGTATCAGCTCTTTCAGTGAATTTCTCTCCATGCACTGAAAGGTTGATACTGCTGTGTAGATTATGCACATATTTCAATAAAGCTTTTACTTTCATATTTCTGTTTGAACAAATTTATGTCATAAAACTGGACACAACAAAGTCAAACAACATGTAATCAAATGCAGAAAAAAATATTTGGTTCAAATGTTTTCTGCACAAGCCCAGTGAGGATACCACACAGTTAAAAGAAATCCTTTGCTTGCGCTGTCAGAAAAGACAAACTTATCCAAAATGTCTTCTCTGACCTGCAGTGGTGCAGATAAAAATTCAGAATCCAAATCTCATTTGTCTAACTTTTGTTCAGTCAATTTTGATTGAGGGGCAGTAGGATTCATTTGCAATCATTTGCATCACCATTCTAAAGTTCACACCATAAGTGTCTGTAAGATTTCTTAAAGAGCTGTTTATAGCGACCTAAAATATTGTCATTTGGTTGATATAAGGTTTGATATTGGACAACCAAAAGGGAGTTTCTTTTTCCATCTCCTAGCTTAAGTTACATCTTCCTCACCATTAACAGAATGGGATGTCTGTCACAAAGACTAACTATAAAACCACATTTTTGTCACAAGATGGTTTATAAGAGGCATCAATGTGACTGAAATTTGGGCATGTTTGGTTGTGAACACCCATCCTGCCTCATGTCCCGAGCACAACTGTACACAATCCAGTGGCAATTCAAGCTACCATGTGCAGTCAAAGATAAAACAGAGCCACAATGCCTGAATAAAGGACTAAGCACAAGAAAAGCTGATCACTGCAGGACACACAATATTAAGCAGATGAAAATATGGACCAGCTCTCTTTAATTCCGAAGTACCAGTAAAAGAAAATTCACCTTAGATAATTCAAGATTTCCAGCTTTCGGTTCATAATGCACAATCTAGGAAACATTATAGCGTCACCAAACAATGTTAAGTCTGATAATGGAAGAGAAGAAAGGAAATGCAGTAGCAGTTTTTCCACAAGATGCACAAAAAATCCTCTTTTTTATCTAACACTAGCTTTAAATACGCTTTTTCTAAACTGATTTTTCAAAATTTTAAGGGTTTGCTTATTGTGAAACCCAAATTGTAAACCATTATTCTTTCATTTGGCACAGTTCACATGTATTAACTGTGGTTTAGCATGTAAAAGAAATGACATTCAAGTTCTTCAAAAAACAGACACTGATTTAAAGAATAAGTCAACAAAGACAAACAACATCAGAATACAGCATGTCTGTTTCCATCTGTTTTACATGGTTTGTGAAAAGGAAGTTTTATGTTTCCTCCTCATATAATTTCAATGTTAACCACATCAATTTACCCTGAAGAATACTTACCAAATACAGTTCTAGCAGGGACTGATTCTCTGTTGAGCCAGAATGACACCTGGGACAGGATCACTGTCATTATACATGGTAAATATGTCTGGATGACAAAGTAACCAATCTTCCTCTTTAAATGAAAATGTGTAGTCATAACAACATACTCTCCTGTAAATAAAAAAGAAACATCTTCTGTGTGGCAGTAGAAAGTACAATATGTAACAGGAAAATTTCCAAACATTTAATTCAGCTTTAGGTAAATCTTAAGTCTTTTCTGCAGTGGCTGCCTGTCAACATTGTTGTCATGACAACTTTCTCTCCTGTTGAACAAAGAGAAAGAAACACTCTTTATCATTCTGAATATCAATTTCTTTTTTAGCTTTTGAAGGAGAATTTTATCACTTATGAAAGCTCTCTAGAGAGTACATCTTTTTTTTAAAGAAATCATTTCTGACCAAGTTTTTTGATTCAAAGACTTGCATTGTCATACAAAACAGAAAAGAAAATGGAAAATTAGATCATAATGACCATGAGAACTGTACTTGCTAAAATGGAAGTTACTAGAGTAATTTAAGTATTGTACAATTCTTCTTCCATTTATTCATCCATTATCAGATAACTATCCACTGCATAGATCCAATGGAGCATATTCTGGAAGTAGAGGCAGGGCAGGCAGAGACAAAGCACAACTACATCCTGGATGAGAGACCAGTCTATTGAAGGGCATACGCACACAAAAACACATGGGGACCATTTAAAAACATAAATTAACCTAGTGGAAGGTGGAAGGAAACCATAGCATTCTGTGAAAATCCATTAAACACAGAAAAAACTCTAAAAACACCCAAAGCATAGCCCAGTCTGGAACTGAACCCAGGTTTTAAAACCTGTGAGCCAGCAACTTTAACTGTCCTGACTTACTGTCTCTATTATTAACTGCAAAGTTCTTGTTTTCCTAACATTACTGGCATTTCCAGCATACCCACAAGGGTGTAATCAATAATCATGTTAAAATAGTGAGTTTGTGTTTTAATACGTAAGTCAATTTTTTGGAAAACACACTTGAGTGAAAATGACATTGAATCATGACAACAAAGTTGCATCTTTGTTTCTTTGACATTTCATTAAAAATAATATAAAAGGAGATATTATATTATGTGTTATGAAAACGATTAATGGACATTACTTAACACACTTATTGTAACAGTCAACTGTTAACTGCCAGATTATATCTGCTGTTACTTTGTGCTTTCAGCAAACATATTTCAGCAAAAACCCATAGAGAGTTCTGAATTTATTTAAGATGAGACCTCTTCAAGCACAGACTACAATCTAAAGTACAGCAGGAATTATCTTTCCCCTAGTGTAGCTCAGTAAAAATAAACTTGAATTTGTGACCTTTTAAACCTTTCTTTCGATGTACCTTAAAATTTTAAGAATTGACTATTTCCAAAAAACTATTAATAAATACCTGTGCTGGACTGAACAATACCTGAGTCAACTGTTTGACCCAGTAAGTCATATTGGTTGAGTCTTGAGCCATCTTCTGCCACGACTACAGACTTCGCTGCACCTCGTGTCCACACATATACCACCTCTGCTCGAGTGTAGGCGTCTGTTTAAAAATCAGGGAAACAGGATTTTGAAAATACACTTATACTGTATATCTGCACCACTTTTGCTTGTCTGTCATCATTCAGGACACATTAGGACCCTCCTACAGTATATATAGTGTATATACCTCACAGACCTCCTTTTTATTAATGGTGATGTTTTGAAGTTTAAATGAGTTAGAAAATATAAACTACAATTTACTCAAAAATTTACATTTTGAACAATTTCAGAAATGTATAAAAGGTCTTATGCAGAGGACAGCAACCACAAGTGCACATAAGGTGCTTTTGAAATATGATTTCATATTTGTTAGAGTGGTCCGGCCTTTGTTAGAGAGTCTCATCTGCACTCCCTTCAGTTCTCTGGCACAGTTGTACTATCATTGATAAAAACAGTCTCCAGTTCCTTCTGAGGATTTACTTTCACCAGAACCTAACACACTGCGACATTACTTTGTGCTGCAGAGGATTAACACGCCTAGAATCAGTGAAGTTTAATGTAGGATAAGTTTTTAGCTTGTATTTTATTTAAGAGTACAGCTCATGAAATTGAAATTATATATTATCCGAGATAAACTTACAACTGCCAAACTTCAAAGGACAAGCATGAGCATCCATTGGGAAGTCCTCTAAATGCATTGGGCACTCTGCCCTTACAGTTAGCCTGGGAGCAGAATAAAAGAGAGAGGGGGAGAGAAGATAATGTTTATATGCCTCTTAGAACCCTTTGTTACCTTTCATTTAAGCTGCACTATTCAGAGACACAACAACTGTAACACGGAACCACTGTTAGCATAACACAAGCTATGTAACTTCTCCAGCTTTAAGTCAATAGGATGAAGAATGTAATATCAATATATCTTTTATACTGTCCACTCGGTTTATATTTAAGATTCATTTGACATAAATATGTACTCACACTGATATTTAATCTTCTCATAAACATGTTAAAAGATGCATTATGGAGGCCTACTGTGACCTACACATTAGCACTCTCTTTCAAGGTAGCAAAAGCTGATGTTCCCAGTTGTAATTCATGAGGGCCCTAGCCAAATAATGTCTGACATTCTAATTCAATGACAATGGAATCACTTTTATCGTTAAGTTTCTCTTGCACATATTTACTGTATGCATTTTTAAACATGCGCTTTCCTAAATTAGTCACATTAAATTTTAGTACATTTTATTTACAAAAAATATTGTAAATTGTAGAGAATACTTTAAATATGGGATGGGTTAATCATAGCTGATTTTAATTATATTTTTTCAGGACTATTCAGACCTAGATTTAGATAAACTCACTAATCGCACAGTTACACATGTCACTTGATGTACATTCACTCAACAGAAAGCTGCCATCAAGAATTGGTTATGAAATATGAAGCTTTTAAGAAGGATAATCTGATAAAGATTTCTGTATCTTTAAAAACGGACACAGATACCATATACAGTATACTGTAGAACTGCATGCATCTCCTATATTTTTAGTATGGAAATATTTTATCTTACCTCATAGTATATAGAAGTGTACCATCTTCTTTAATGCGTAGTAGTTTATTTGGCATCGTCATGTTGTGTGCCACTGATTTCTTCCCATTGTGGAAGAATGTGTCTGGTGTCCAGATTTTGCTTGCCATCAGATTATTTAGACGGAGGACTGTCATAGGACCCTTGAACTTTAATCGCTCATCCTTCCAGCTTTGTCGAAAAAATACATCAATTGTGTATTCCTGAAAAATTAAAGACATAGAAAACCCTCAAAATTTTACTTGAGAAATCTTTATCACAACACATAACACATAACATTTGAGTCACAGTATTGAGGTGTAAGATTCATCTGTTAATTTATGCAACACTGAGTCAAACCATCTGCCCATGTCCGTGACATCTGTCTCTGTGCACTTAAACCAGGCAAACTGTTACACATACAGTATACAGTACGTATATAATCCTGAAACACTACCTGAAGCTTCTACATACAATTCTGCTACACATCTTGTATTCTGTATAAATCAGCTTGCTTAACCATCTGTTTTGTATCTTTATGCTTGTGCTGTGTCTCATGCCATCCAAATCTGTCCCTTCAACTACACACACATTTCCTGACATTTTTGCGAAAGAGTCCCATCATTGTAACCGTTAAACTATTTTAATGTGTAGTGGGCAATAGCACATATTAAGCTGTAACACCATCATGCTTCTTCGCCTTAGATTGCCAGTTTTACACAGTACAGTTTGCAAATCAATACAATAAAAGTAAGGAAGAGAAAACTGACTTTTGTAAAGCTTAATATACTTAATTATGAAAAAAGTGTTGTATTTGGACTTTACTACCAAGTTCTGAAACATATTTATCTTGAATTCCTCAATGCTGTTAGTCCACATTTGTAATATTTGGCCCAAAAACATTTGCAGGACACATCATGCTAAACTAATCTGACTGTAATTGCTGAAAGATTTTTAATTTCTTACACTGCCTGATTGAGCCATGCATATAAATTACAATATGGTTTTTCTTCATTGAACTAATTAGGTGACCCAGTAACAAAGCTGAAAGGCAAAGAGAATTTTCCTGCATGTAAGAGTTTTACCTTCTGGTGACAAATTGATCACGAGGATGGGGCTAGGCCCATACTGTATGTTGTGTACCACAATTACTTCAGATGAAATAATTGACAATTGGCTATTACAGATCAGGAGCTTCACTGAGTCTTTCTTTGTAAAATAAATCAAATGCATAGGCTATCTACTGTACCTGGCTGTTTCAACTGCCATATGAGCTTTCAACCCATGTGTTAACTGAATTAAAGGCCAGTGAATCTTTAAATAGGACACAGAGAATAATGCCTTCTGTTATCATGCCATGCAATAGTAATTCATTACTTGCTTTTGTACAATGCTGTTCACCCAAAAGTGCCCTACATATTGAAGAGAATCCATTTTTCCTACTCTACCAATGATGTACAGCACCTACCTGAACAACATGTAGCATAAATTAAATAACAACACCATCACTACACACCACAGCAGATCAAGGAGAGAAGTGAGAAAGTGCTTCACCAATCTAATTAATGAGGTAAATAAGGCAGGCCAGACTGTGTAAGCACAAAGTGGAATTTAGCCAGAAAGCTAGGGTGTCATGAGATTTTTAATGACCAACTAGTCAGGACCTAAATCTAATATTTCCAAGCATAGTACCTTTGACAACACAGTGTTGACCATCATCAGACTGGGGCTTTGCTCTCGACTTTGTAGTCCAGAAGTTTAAATTTAATGTTGGTTCACCAACTTTACAACATTTACAGCAGCGACCTGGATTTCTTTAGAGGTCTTAGATTCCTGTACTGACAACCGTGCTTATCTTCTGAGATCTGATGTGATCAGGCTACAAGGTAGTTATGCTGTTGTTGCACGAGTGTTACTGTACCATTCAATTTAATAGTATTTAATAGAGAAGACATTCACTGACAAGAATAAACCTAGTCTTCAAATATGAATTTAATCATCAAAACAGAGCTGAATTTGGATAAAATAATAGTGCAGTGCAAGGAACAACTAATTTGACATTAAAATTGTGTAGACATACTTTCTCAAAGTGCTTAAAGGTTTGCAGTTTTCTAGAATCAGGGACTTATGATCATAATAGAAAATAGAACCCAGCAAGGCATGTAGGCAGAGATCTAAAAAGAAAATGAGCTTCTCAGAAGGTTATGTTGACCAAAATATGGGTAAAGGTCTTCACAAAACAAAATTGAATTACAAACATTTTGTCTTGCATTAATCATCAAGCATCATAATTCTGGTTCTCTTGGATTCCATTAATCCCAAATAACCTAAACAAATAAACTGCCACTGAAATTAGCAACACATTTTAGCACAGAAAGAACTATTCAATAATGTGTTAATAGTACTTGTTAACAATGCCTTATACTCATTTCAATTTCTATTGAGCTAAAAGTAAAACAAAATCAAAATTAACTTATTTTAAAGATTTTAAATAAAGCCCTAAAATGTATGATTCATCATGATTCTATATTTGGAAAAAAATAAATTATGAAAATCAAGGCTATATCACGTTTTTCTAACCTTCTTTGGCTCTTAAATGGCCTTGGTTCCAAATAACTATTATTATTTGATTGACAAATCAGAATAATGTATTTCACCATTTCCAGAAAATGAATACTCATTTCAAAGACTCTCTAAGCATGTCAGTAAATCTTGCATTAAGAAGGAGAAAATATGTATAAAAAGTAATGAAATGTAAAAGAAATGAATATACGCATACCATGTCATGGTCCGAGACAGGTCCAAAACTCGTCACAAAAATGTCAGTCTTGACTTCAGTTACACGCTCTGTTGAAGCAGTAAATTAGGACTCTATCAACATTCTTCATTAGGAATAACCACCATTCATTCCATAATAGAATTTCTGTGGTGTGATCGAATTATTCTGAATTTTTTTTCCTAATCAATCTTCATTTTGTCAGTATCTGTATTATTCATTTTTTACATCAAACATTTTCTAAATACAATTCACAATGAATATGAAACATCATAGAGAAAATCACCTTTTCATCATACATCTATAGCATTTTATACTGTTGCTATGGAACACATGATAATGATAATGTTAATAAATTTATTTTCATATACAGTATACTGTATATTAGACTATAATAATATCTATTATGATTGAAGATCAATAGAAGCAAATGTGGTTTAGTTTTTTAATGAAATGGATGTATTTGGTTAACTATTTGATGGCATCTTGTTACATATGAAATATTACATTTTGGCAAGATAAAGAATGTACATATGGCTCCTTGGATCCTCACCGAGTCAAATCAAAGAGCTTAAGCAGGGTCTGGTAATAAATGATTAAACCAGAGTACATTATATAGAGTACTCTACCTAAATATCCTGTACAGGTTGCTTAATTAAGTTTTTTCCTTGTTAAAGTATTCCCCTTGTAATTAATACAACAGTTAATACAAATTAAAATAGTGCTTTGATGCCAAGGTGTCTCTTGTTGAATTCCCTTGCCCTTCAATTATGTATACTTCCCTTGTTGTAAATTCAATAAAGCTCCAGTAGCAGTGTTTACAATCCAAATTCCTTCTACATGCCATAAAGCTGTGCCAAGAAATGATCGATATGAAACATCTGGTGTAAAACTGGAACAGGAGTATTGCGTTTATATATGAAACTTCCTATTGTTAAAATAAAACACATACACACTTTTTACTGCTCCAGGTAACCATTGGATGTTTTTTTTTAATTTCTCGATTCTTCAATTTTATATCTTGCTGGTCCTCAACCTACTGTACCATTATAATGGTAAATGTCTGTTTTAAAAATACATTTTTGTATGTAAAAACACTTCTGTTGGCTAAAGCTTTCCATGAAGCAGCACTCCTGTAAAATGGTTGCTCTGTGATGGGAGCAAGTTCAATGGCAAAATAATGTCTTCAGTCACTGATTCTAGATACCATATCACTATTTAAAGACTTCTTCAGGCAATTATTTCTAAAAGCAAGAAATAATTCCTGTATAACTTAATAATATCTTGCTAGCTATTACACTGGGAAAACAATAATAAATGTTTATTACCTTTTTGTGAGGTCATTAAAAATGTGCATGTTTTCTTATTGATTAATCATATTTAATCTAATGTACAGTAAATGGTAACACTACAAACTGCATTTCTCGTAGAGTATATCTTTAAAGGTATGGGTTGCTGTTACTAAAAGAAGAACGAATCTTTGGGCATACAGTATTAGATCGAACATTCTATTTTTTATCTAATAATATATTAAAGTGCATCTATAATAAAGTATTAGTTGATGTTTTCTCGTCATCTATGCTGTCAAGGTTTTCATCAATCAAGGCACCCCTCATGGAAAAAACCTGCTCTGCAAAAATAAACATCTACCTGATTAGCGATGGGGTTCACATTGCAAAATGAGCCATCATGGTGTTGATCTATATGAAGGTCTATCAAATATTTGGTCAGAATGTGAACTGAGTATACCTCCCAGCCCTGGTCTCAGACGATTGTCATATCCATCCAATAGACTATCCAGGATCCTGGTAAACACAGTGGTGTTGTCCTTCTGATCATCTGATGAGCTCTGTCCATAACTAACGGAGTAATGGGACAGCAGGGTTGTTAGAAAATATTAGTTATAGTAGAAGAAGAAAACAACTGGGGGAGAGATCATGTTAATCATTTAATATTAAGCATGCTTTAAAGGAAAGGAATTATGTGCATTTAATACAAATGTTAATGTGCTTCACACTCATGTAGTACTGCTTTATAATCCTGAAGGGAAAATCTGAAAGGCTTTTTGAATATTAACACTCTGTGCAATCCAAAAGAAAAAAACAACAACTTGACAATCTACTGTAGTTTTTAACGTAAAATAAAGCATTGTAACTATAAGGTCCTGATGCACTGCTCAATGCAAAATACATATGCATCCTGAAATCTCTTAACTTTAATTATATTACATAATACTACTTAAGTAAATATTTGCTCTAAATAATCTTCTCAATCAGAAATACTGTCAGTAGGCATCCTATCATAAGGATAAGCAGGTCTACAATTTATCCCCAGAGAAAAGGCAGCTTTTTCTATATTAACATAAAATATTGTCAGTCATTTCTCTTTTCAGTAACAGCTTTGATGATGTATTAAATACTACATCAAGTTTACTACTCCAAGAAACAACAGTATTATGTATTGCAATATACATATGCTGTGGATGAAGGAAATATGAAAAAACATAATAACCTCATGTGAAACTGGCTATTTTAGTACCAAACCAAGACCTGCAAAATGTAGGGAGCAGCAATAATGTGATAACTTTAATAATTTAAATAATAAAAAGAGTATAGTACAGAATAACAGTATACTGTAACTGTTCTTTGTGTACACATACACCTCAGAGCATGTACACAAAGATGTGACTCAACGCACTTTATTAAGAGAAACTAATACGAATTGCCACAAACAGATAAGATTGCACCAAAAAAAGTGTTACTTTCAAATGTTAAAGGGGTTAATATCTTGAAAACTATTTGTTATTTTAGGAAAAAATAATCTCAATCTCAACCCCAGCTAAAAACAGCTTCCAAACTTTCAAAAGAAATAATTAAAACATTTATAAATTTTCTCATTATTTATAACTGATAAACAGCAAAAAAGCACAATAAATGAATATGTCATACAGTAACTATACAGATGATAAAAACATCAATGTGTTATGTTAACTGATATATTCAAAGTCAAAGAAAAGTAAAAAAATATCAGACAAGGAGGATCTGTGCATAACCTCACAATGTACTTTGAAGAAATATTTACTCAATAATATTTGTGTTACAGTATGCACACATCAAAACTAAGCAGAATGTACTTTAATTCTTTAATTAGCTCAATAATATTTTATAAATTTGCTACCCTCATCCCTTCATCAAGACATAGCTTTATAGTGCCCCAAATACAAAAAAATAATTTACATTAAAGAAAAAATATACTGTATCTGAGAAAATTAGCGCAGATAAGTCATACAAATGTTTATCAACTGAGGCCACTACCTTATAAAACATTGTACACCAACTCCATCTACAGGTCATCTGAACAGCAACACTGCATAGAACTGTATTGTGCAGATTTTCGGGTGAATTCCTGTTAACAATCATATTTTTGACAAACTAATTCAATGAAAAACTTATGGTTAATCTCTTGGACAAAATGATAAGAAAATCTACCTCCATATAAACACTTTTACAGCTACTAAACTAAACACAAACTGCACTGTCCAGAAGAAACCACAACAGGTGAAATATTTTAACACAGGCTGCACTATGTAGAAAATAGTACGGAGCTAATATAAAGTTAGTCTTCATAAAATTACATATTTAAACAAACATTTACTGAATGTAATGATGATGTAAAATCGCATTCAAGCATTCATGATCCCACGGTTGGGGGATGGTTTATTCTTTTAATTTTGAAATATTTAATAGTACATATTCAGATTTAAAAAAATAATAGCAGCTACAGACAAAAAGAAAAGCAGAATCTTAATTAAAAGACACGTTTTACAAACAGCAAAATCATTTCACTGGCAGTGTCATTGAAATATTTAGGCCTGCACAAGCTGCAGCCTTGATACATTTTAATTCAAATCTTAAAGGAAAGCTTGAAGTTGTTTGCTAGGTTATCAAAATGCTGTCACATGATAACTGTTTATATGGTATATCAGATTTTTTCTTTGTGCTTTGCTTTTTTAATTTTAATAGAAATTAAAAGTGAATTGAAGAAAAAAAATAACCCTTCCATGAGCTGATGTAAAACTGAATGCATTCAATGCATACTGAATCTTGTCTGTGTCCAACAAAGTGTATTCTAATCCAGCGATAAAAGGTTATCCCTGTAGTGGCTCATGTTTACTTCAGTGGTCACAAGTTCCAAAATAGAGGTCTCTACTAGAAAGATGGCCGAATGGTAGTTTTCATTTCTGAGTTATGATTATTGTGATTTTCTAACAAGTGTTGAAATGATTTTGACATCACTGACACTGATTTTTATTGTTTTTTTAGCATGGTTTCCTTTACTTACATCGCTATTTATGCATGCAAACACATCATTTTGATGATGATTATGTGAAAAAGTGAAGAAATGCTATCAAAATTCAGTATCGATCTGCACAATAAATATTTTGTTTACAAGCTTATCAGAAAAAGAATGAGCTCTCTGGAAAATGATTGTGCTGTTCACTAAATCTACTTTAATTTTGCTTTATCTGGGACTTAGGGGGGATTAATATCCTCTTTGTAACCAGAGCAGTCTGTGCAGTGTTTAATTTTGCTACATCCCAACACACTCCCATTCCATGTTCATCAGCTGAGTGCACTAGACTGTATGCCTATATATTTTTAAAAGAATCATTACCTTTTTCCCCATAGCACATGTACTATTAGAAGGAGGGCCCATGTGCATTTAATCAATATGCCAGTTTGTCCCATCGCTGGTTCTGTTAACTGAAAATTAAACTGTAAGAAAAAAAAGTGCATTTCATAATAAGGCATACCATAAACATTTTTTTTTAATTTAAAGGAACAAAATAAAGGAAACAATCAAGTGTCACATAATACCATATGGGAGTAAATTTAGTTTCCTAAATGTACTCCTTTAAACACCATGTTATCAACCAATCAGCATGTAAACTTTCATTTTACTGATAAACTCTGTTGATGTCTCTCACTTTTAAAACAGGTATATTGTTTTTAACAAAAGAATGCGAATGTATCCAGTTGTGAAACGCATAGCTGATGTGGCTTTTAACAAGCTCCTTTGATTCACAACAGTGTCACAGTTGCATTCCAAAGGACACACTTTATAAGCAAACCATGTGCCTCTTACATACACACCATCTGACACAAAATCTGTTATCATTTAGTGTAAATGGTGTCATAAATGAATTCATCATTCGAAATGTTTGCTGTAAATATACTGTTCTATAGTGGTGTGTGACACTGTACCCTGTGCAGCTATTGGGGACTTTGGTTTGTCAAGGAACATAAAAGGATTTTCAGCTAAGACATTAAGACGCATATATTGGAGGGAATAGCATTTTCATATTGCATCCTTCGAATGCTTCATGCAATTGATGGTAAATAATACATTTTTAGCGGACGATCTCCCCCAAAATAAACAGAACCACATTGCCAAACACCACGCACCACCACCTATACATCTGATAAATAACTGTTTTAAAATGTCACATCGTTTGTTACCATGGCACTTATACGCAGATACCACGAATAGAGTTGAAAACACAATGAGACAGCAAATAGCAATCACAGCTTCTTAAATGCTGTCGTTTGCATCTCCGTCCATTATTATATAATTTTACCATCTTATTTTCGAGGCTGAAAACTACCTCGTTAATGCATTAAACAAAGACAACGGTGCGTATCGAATAACCGTTTCCTAAAGATGCCATTTGGCTCAATCACACTTAGGTCCTTATATTTACAAAACACTGTAAAGGTGCCGTAAGGATATAAAGCAATTAATTTCTCACCGAAAGACGGTTTAATCAATAGAAAAACCATTATGCCACAGAGCACTGGCAGTAAATATGATTAACATGTTGATGAAAAATATACTGAACAAACTGCGGCTGCAGTTAGCTTTTTGCCTTGCAAGATAAAACTCAGTAATGCTGAAAAGAAAGAATGCTAACACAACCATATGGAACGATAGGTTCAAATTCCTGTACTTGACAAGGTTTTGGAAAATTCGGGGATAATGCAGTTTACGACTGTATCACATTCTGCCAGACTTTCTAACTAATTTTGAAGGCAAACGCCGTTTTACAATATGTAAAGTTGTTTGACAAAATTAGGCATGCAACTGGCATGTACTCATCGTTTTTCCTAAACACTATTAGTATTTTAATTCGAACGTGTTAAGTAACTAAGCAACTGATAATACTATAGCAGGATAACAGCAGTCCAAGTACAATAAACCTACACAAAATGACAATACAGTTAGCACATAACCATTTTCGAACAGCAGCTCAACCATTTAAAATACCAACTTATTATTTTTACTTTCCACGAAAACTCCTTTAAAACCAATTTGATAACCTTTCTCTACACAAAACCCAACTCACTGCAGTTCGAATAGCTAGTATTCCAATTCATTCTCGTATTTGCAACTGGTAAAAGCAAAGGAAAATGGAAAATAAAACAGGAAATCACTTACGGCAATGTGCAAGAGATACTCAACTGTATGGTATCCTAAAACTTTTATAGATACCTTTTCTACACGGTTTCGATGTGAAAAATCCTTATAGATCTCAGATCTGCTGAATTTTAGCTTGAGGCTCGTGAAGCGGCGGCTGATGATGGTGAGCTTGCGCAGGTCTCTCTCACTATTCCTGGGTCTGGGGAGTTAAACTCTTACCGGTCCCTGTAAATTGGTAATCTAACTGCAAAATCTACTCTAAATACAGAGATTGCAGCTAAATAAAGATTTTCTTTACCTAGACAATAGTAATATGTCCCTGGGTAAACCGGATGTGAAATAGGCTGTGACTTCATGCCAGGGAGATTTTATTTTAGAATGGAAGGTGGTACCAATCTCTCATCTAAAGACCAATCCGCCCATTTTTTATATGCAGCACAATTTAACTTCCACTGCTGTCGGCTTAATCTCTTTTCACTGGCTGCAAAATGAAATCCTCTTACATTTTCAACCGGATCTCTTGTTTTTTTTCTCGTTTTTTCCCCTGCACTAGACTGATCTTTGATGTTTTGCAATCGGAAAAAAATACTGTTTTACATTTATAAAATAAATATATTAAGAACCCTGAGCTTCCTTTGAAACTAAAATAAAATCTTTAATCAAATATTTAATAGTCATAGAAATATTTATGAATATGCCTTATGCATATTTCAAGAAACGGCATCTTTTTTTTCAAGGAGACATTCTTCCCAACATTATGAAATCCATATTCTTCACACTGAAGATGTTGTGACGAACCTCTCTGAAAATCATCCCAAATTGCTCACTGTACGCTGTGAACCCACGGTTTTATTTATTTATTTTCAGCTAAGCAACAAGACTGCATCTGTATCCACACTGAAATGAAGTGTTGGTATTTTGTGTAGGCTAGGATTGAGCAAGGACCTTTATAGACTGAGCTACTGTATACCGTACCTCTGCAGAACGGTTCGATGAAACTGAGCGTGGCATTATAGTCGTTTAGGTTTTAAAGTTGAACTACATTCCGAACGATTGCTTCGATATTGAAGGAATTGGAGCAATATCACTCCGTATCTAAATAACTTTGTATGAGGTAGAACACCCACCGATCGCAATAATTGCTTCAAAATGCATTTGACACAGACGACTGAAATACACACGTCCTTCACAGGCAAATCATAACCCATCACATGGCAAACAGGCTGAAAGGTTTCTTCGTGTTATCTGTTAACTGTGCATGCATTGGTTTGTTTCGTGTTGTGTTTTGGGGGGTCATACAATTTCATCACATATGCAGTATATTTGATGAGATTATGATAAATAACGCAGTCGGTGCCTCATTCACCTTTCACCTGGTCTAACAGCTGCTCAAACAGAAAAAGTAACACCGAATGTCCCGCTGGTTAGACCTGATGCTGCGTACACTGCGGTTCAAAAACAGGGGAGGAGACAGGTTTTGGTCCATGCGTTAGAGATTTGGTGTGCATATTTAGTGGGATATAACATGCTGAAACACGAGACCTCAAACAGGAAACCAACGAGATCTATTACATTATGCATCTCGTTTGCAATTGAAAAAAAAAACATCCGTGTTCTTATAATATTACAGTACTTAAAGAGTATGCAATCTGTCCACTCACACGTGTATATTCAGGCGTAGTTTAGTTTGCACGTATACGGGTAATAAAATCAGAAATTTCAAACAGCCACAAAAGAGACAAAAGTACTGTATGAAGAACAAACGTCTATTTTTATGATTTCATGGGTAGATTCTAAACTGTATTCGTTTCTTTACTTTTGTCGCATGATGCTTTTTTACAACTATAGTAGTCCACAAACTATTCCTCTTACAAGGCTTGAAGTAAACTCAGTGACGCAATACAAGAATGTTACTACACATGTAGTCATGTCATTTTCTATAACAAACATCTCACCAAAACAATACAAGACAGAGTGGATGTTAGATTAACACAACGTGCAGACGTTTAAGTAAATTTTGTAGTGGAGTGGTATTTAATTTTTAGATCTTATTTCTCTCTTCCAAGACATTACATTTCAACAAATATTTCCATGTTGTGCATGTGACATTTTGCAAGGTCTGGAACAACATAAATTGAAAGAACATACAGTATGAAGCTACTGTACATGCTTCAGCACCATGGACAGTGCTAACAGACTGTCTCATTACAGTGATACCCATTAAGAAGTTATTCTATTTTGAGACAGCAGTCAAAAGAGTTTTAATACAGACAATGAAACAAATATGGCCAGAATTGCAACTAAAAACTAGCTACACCAATGAGTTAGTTCATCACTCATTCTTAGTTTCTCAAAATCTCAATTTAACCAGAAATGCAGCCTTAGTCTCCAACAAACTTCATTGCCCTCAGGTGACAAAATAACTTTGCAAACTTCAACCTTTGCAAACTTCAACCTATTGATTGTGAATTAATATCATAGGAAGAAACTTATTGTAAAGTAAGGTTTGCATTTGAAAACAATTACAGATTCAAGATATATTTAAGTTCTGGCATTTGTAAACAAAAGCTTGAAGTAAATTCTATTTTTTCAATAACTTTTATATAGCAGCCATATAGCACCAGCAGTTATATCATCCTGCAACTCACAACTGGCAACCCACTGAAGCTAAGCAGGTGTGAGCCTGGTCAGTATCTGGATGGGAGATCTCCTGGGAAAAACTAACGTTGCTGCTGGAAGAGGTGTTAGTGGGGCCAGCAGGGGGCACTCACCCTGTGGTCTATGTGTGTCCTAATGCCCCAGTATAGTGATGTGGACACTATACTGTAATTAAATGCCATCCTTTGAAAAGAATAGGGGTGTAACCCCTGGCCAAATTTCCCATTGGCCCTTACCAATCATGGCCTCCTAATAATCCCTATCTATGAACTGGCTTCATTTTTTCTGCTCTCCTCCTGATGTGTGGTGAGTGTTCTGGCGTACTTTGGCTGCTGTCACATCTTCCAGTTGGATGCTGCACATTGGTGGTGGTGGAGGAAAGTCCCCATTACCAGTAAAGCACTTTGAGGGGATTGTCCAGAAAAGCGCTATATAAGTGTAAGTAATTATGATTATTATTAATGTACTTCCCTGTTAGATTCACTGAAAAAGCATTGTGAGGGAAGGGTAAGGGTATATTATAGGATATACAGTATTAACGTGGTGAATTAGGTTTAAAATGAAAGTGGGTAATGGACATATAATCTGTTTATCTGGAAGGTGTCTGGGAAGTGCTTTATTATGAAGTCTAGGTAAATCTGTTGACGACCAGACCCAGGCTTTAACATGTGTTCTCGGTTTCAGACAATGCTGTCTTTTCTTACATCTCAAGTGAGCTAGAGTGCACTCACTGCTGCCAAATCTAGTTATGCCTTTGAAAGAAATGGATTCCTAAGGCATTCTTTCTCTTGGGGTATTTTTTAGAAGAAAAGGCTTGTACGTACTTTGGGTATTGAATGCCAGCTCATGAGTAAAACTACATGTATTTTACTGTCTTTATTAATTTTAAGATTTGTAAGTGAAATAATTGCTGGAACATTCTGTAGTCAACCAGAAGAGATACTGTAGATTCATAGGGGCTCTGTCATAGCATCATGTTTCACAATGGACTATCATCACTAAGAAATGTTTAACAAACTGCTGTTTAGGCAGACTAATATCATGCACTTTCAAATCTATTTTAATTGTTGTACAATGGTGTTAAAAAAAACAATATTAATGTAAGAAGAGTTGCATTGTGACTGGGTACTGTCACAGTCCTTAGCTCTCTTAAGCAACTTCATTCACATCAAATCATAGGGGTTCATTAATATAACCTAGATAGCAAATTATTTAGAATTAAACAGCCATTTTGAGACAGCCTTACATGGAAATCATTGTGCTCCAAAAAGTTTTTGTGTCACAGTTTACCCAGCAAAGTTGTCAAGTATTATATGCAAAGAATGTTTTAATGTGCACATAGTAATTTTGTTTTATTTTTTTAGGATTTAAATGTGTGTTTTTAAAATTCAAGCCTGTATTTCACAGTAATAAAATCTTAACAAAAAGACATGCAATGATGAGTGTTTCATGGATGTTTGTGTTGATAAGCAACCCAAAATACAAAGTTTCAGTTACTTTAAACACATATACAGTAGTTCATCTTGTTAACTAATATGTGTTTGTGCTTAACTTGCTCATGGAGATGTGCATTTATAGTTTCCAAAAAGAAAAAAAAAGCTAGAAGCAGGCTCTTTAAAATATAATTCACTTTTGCTTCTGACATTGACAAAAAAGCTTAAGAAATGTGTTGTATTCTAAGGTAGTACTATTTCTTATAATAATCTCATTATGTATCCAGTGCCTCTTTTGTTCAGGACATATTTGTAATATTAATGAAACCACCTAATCTAACACAGACTCTATAAAAATATACATGCTTATCATCAAACAATACAACTACTTATTTAGATTCTTCTTTGTTATAGTTGAACTCTTGTATACACTGTGCTTATTTGAACAAAAAATGGCACAGCCAGTTATTTTACCAGGAGTTCAGCTGCCAAATAGATAAAGAAGAAATAGAAAATACAATCCTACTATTGTGTCTGTTTGAGATGCACATTATCATACAGTACTTCTCAAAAGACAGAGTGTGAACAATCACACTCAAGAATCAGGAATGCTTTTATAAATTAGAGATTAAGGAACATGCAACAACACAGTACTGTATATTGTTCCTAAACTCTTTAATCGAATCCAAAATCTGTTAGGGTTCACATCATTGAAACTTTTCATCTACAGTAGGTGGCTTTGTATGGTTCCAAAATAGTTCTCAGGAGACTAGAAAAGTTCTAGTGCTGTTGTGCTCTGTTGCAAATACATACAGTATGTTGATAGAATGTACATTGTCTTCCACTCTGGAAAAAGAGGTCTGTTTCATATCAATGTGGTAGCAATTATAACCATTGACTTAGTCTTGAGTGAGAAACTGTATACTGTACAAACAAAATAAAAATATGAAGTCAATTATAAAAACAGCAGCAAAAACAGCACTTGAACACTTTACCTATACCAGGCAATAATAAGACATAAGATAATTTTTAAATCAGAAAGAAATACATATAAAAATCTTGCTTTTCTTTTAAAGCAGTTGCTTAAACAGTATTCAGAAATTCAGCACACAGCCTACAGCCAAGAGAATCTCTATTTTTATGAGAGAGAATTCTTAGGTTAACCATTATAAGGACTAATACATTCAATGGTCTCAATATTAGGAACCTAGACAAAAGACTTGGTACACCAGTGAAAGACAATGAGTGGTTGTCTTGAGGACATTCAGACAGACTTCTATCACCTTCACTGACCAGAGCAATCCTCAGTCCTATTAAAAACCGGTTCATCCAGTGAAATGTGCAGTTCAATCACACACATCATTACCCTCATCACAATCTCAGGTGAAAGCAATCCTGCTAGACAAATGAGATGGAATTGTGCTGCAAATATTTAAAACCATTGTAGACTACACACCATTTTTTATTTTAGCTGTACCCGCTACTTACAGAGGTCCAACCCATTTTTGGACTAGCATTTTGGTCAATAAATGAGAAATAATTTATTTAAGATTTTTAGGACATTCGATTTTAGTGCTCTCAGAAACAAGGCGTGTTTTTTGAGCACTGAACTACCAGCACAGTCAGTGAGCTTTTATATTATTTTTTTTTCAAAAGGTAAAGACAACTACATAAGAATAAGATATGAATAATAATGTTTCATAAACAATTTGAAGAAATGCAAATCAACAACTCACTGTATTCTATATAGAAACAAAATGGTTCACTAATGTCCATAGTGAACCCCCTATGTAATTGTATGAGTTGAAAGCTTTAATTCTACCCAGTAAGATTTGAATGTATTCTTTTTCTTCATCACATAATGGTAAAGGTAATTCACAATTTTTATCTTCTGTTATTATGCTGCATCATTTTCACTGTCTCTTTACTTCATGTTTCTAGCAATGTCTTTAATTATAAGTCACATGATTTTAAATATGTCTGACTTCTGGCTTTATACATTATTAGATGTTATTACAGATAGAATTATGACTTTAGCCATAAAGAAAAAATAATGAGCATGTTATCATGGTACATCTCTGTGGTCAGTGTAAATGAAATGGTAATAAGTAGTCTGCCTTCCTTAGCCTTATAATAATGAAAACTAGTGTGATTAAGAAAGAAATAGTTCAGCAATGGCATAAGTAAGGTGCCTAGCTGTATTTCAAAGGGTAATGTGCATATAATATCTTATAGTAGTTCAGGTGGGTAGCTGCGTCAGCATGCGTAGGCTCCAAAGGAACAAGTAATAGGTTTATTCCATGCTGAAAAAAAGAAGAAAGAAAGCACAACGTTTCGGCCGTGAAGAAGGCCCCATGGCTGAAACGTTGTGTTTTCTTTCTTATTTTTTTTCAGCATGGAATAAACCTATTACTTATAATATCTTATTATATGATGCTTGGTATGTCTTGCTAGTGTTATTATAAAGATATTCTTTAAATCTTCATAATCTCTGCAATATTTCTCACAAACAGAGATATGGAATTCACACAATCTTAATTAATCTTAATCTTAATCTTAAAAGTTTTAATTATTGCTTGGTATCCAAAACATTTGTATACCAATTTAAATACTGCTATTTATTCTTTGTTAGATTAGCACTTCCGTTTTACACTTCCAGTTCATACAAATTCAAGTAGGTAGCTGTGTCAGTATGCATAAACTGCAAAGGAACAAGTAAAGGTTTATTCCATGCTGTGGACACCTGAAGAAGGCTCCACAGCTGAAATGTTCTGTTTCTTTTCTTAATGGAATAAACCTTAACTTGTTCTTTTGCACTTTATACATGGCTTATTTCCATTGGCTTATGCATCATACATTATTATATGAAATCTGTTTAGCAGGTCTTCATGTACAATATAAGGCCATTTAATAATGATCATAACAGGTCCACCAATCCCTTGCAGCCAGAGGTCAAAGTGATGGAGGTTCAGGAAAGGAAAGGACTTTCATGAGGAAGACCACAAAGACTGGTAGAACACACAGCACCATGCCATTATCAGAACATGAATATTTTGGCCTGTAGAATTGCAGAAACATTGGAAATGAAGCCTGTGTCACTGTCACAGTGAGACAGATGTCCTGTCATATAGGACCAGAATGATGACATGGTCCTAGCCTAGTGATCCCTCAAGCCACTGGCCTGGTGAGGTTCTCCCATTCATTGGATTAATGTAATGCCCAGGAGGAAGGGATTCTTTAACGAGACAGACTGAGAGGCTATGACAGTGCATCCAGGGCGACAGAGAAGTCCCATTTTGCCTAGATGTCTGTATGGTGGGTAAAGTCCAATAACCACATGCAGAAATTGCATTGCTGGGTAGTGCAGCAAGTGTTATTGAGGTTGTATTTGGTTTCTGTGTCAGGCAACCGACCTTAAGAAAGTGGACCCTGAGGTAAAGGAATCTAAGGATATGATGGTGAAGAGCTCTGGTGCTTCCTGGCCTTCGGTCAGTGGTCTACAACCCCATGACAAGGCTACAACAGTAGTGACCAAGGTTAAAGAGAAACAGATCTATTAGGGAAGCAGGGCAGAGATCAAGGCCAAGAATGAGAAAAGACCCTGGAGCTTTCTCTGTCTAGTGGGACTGGACCATGTTGGGCTTCCCACCAGCTTCTCATTTTTATGTCCTCCTCTGCATATAGTTTGAGCCAGTCATACACATGATACACTACCAGTCCCTTATGCCCATGCCAACTGCAATTAGGGTATGTCTGTGAACTGGAGGGTCTGAGCACAGTTACCAGAAGACAGACATCTCAAGCATATAATCCCATGTCTGTCAGAGCAGCAATGAATGGCAGTGAGCTAACATGTTAGCATGGAATTGAGAGAAAAGAACGGTGAGGATTGATGATGTGGCAGAATCCAATTGGTAAGTGCAACAATGAGGTAATAACTGCACTTTGACTGAAATAGAACTAGATGTTTTTTTCCATAATTTCAGAGTTTAAGTTATACATACTGTATAATATATATTATACTGTTTATTTCTTCTTCCTTTTACATCTTGTATATCTTAGTTAAACACTAAATTTGGAATTATTCTCTGTCATTCATTTCTGATTCATTGGAGTAAACATATTAATTGGCATCCTATTCTTTTTTTCTACAGTATGTGCTCATAATATTGTGAATCAGTGGACCAACATCTCTGCCAAACATTCTTGCACATTTGGATAATCTTTTACACTCACTCACTTTCAAGTTAGTCCCATGAAATAACCTGAAAAAATATGTATGTCCATTACAATTTCAGTTTAAAATATCATTTGTAAAAATTCCTCAGCATGACACAAATGTGTGTAGCAATGTAAGAAGGTAATAAGATATCAATTCTTTCATTCAGATTTGGAAAACAAATATGTACAGTAGATGATTCATGTTTGTGAATGTTTTTTGGGTACATTTCATTCATCCTCTGATACAGCACATTCTGTGCAATGTGATGTTACTGTATGTGCAAAGCATTCCAAAGAGACAATGTTTTAAGCTATTTATAGAACTGTAGAGTTCTTTACAAGGGAATGTTGAAAACTATAATAGAACCAATTTCAGCATTTTCATCTTCACAATGAATGTACTATAGGTTTGTTTATGAATAATGTTGCTAGAAAATGGAATTAGTACAAATTCCCCTAAAACCAGGGTCTGTATGTGAACATTTGTATTTGATATCAACACATCTATTGAGAAAATCCTCCAAATGTTTCAATATGATGAACTTTTAAATGTGAGACCTGGTTAGTCTTGCTTCATGCATGAACTTTAGCCCCAAAGAAATTGCCACAAGATTTCTGTCATGCCAGATAGTTAATGGGTAATACTTCACAGAACTTCAGTTTCCATTGATCACAGTGTTGCAGAATTGTTTTTGTTTCCCCTTAAAAGACAGTCAGAAGCCCTTGTATCCAGCATTCTCTTTTGAATTATGCATCTTTCAGGAGGAGTGGGGAGCTTTGGGATTGCAAAATAGATTCATTGCATCCTTCAGTTATATGGATATCAATGAATTACAGGTATATACATGTACAAATGGAACACTAACACCTGATCCAATAGACTTACAATAAAAATAGACTGCAGAATTGTTTTAAACCCAAAATGAATCATAGGGAAAATTACAGCAGCTAACCTTTAATCAGTGGATTATTTGTTTATGTGTTTTTTTTTTCAGTTCATTGCAAGCAAGATTTTTAGTGATGTGTATGGTGGTAAACTGTTAATTAAGTATATTCTGTACTACAACAGATTATTTGCATGGAAACTGAAGGAAGACAGATTTTTAATATGATCGCTACACAGTTTACAGTACATTGAAGATTCTGCCTTCAATAATTTATTATGTTTGACTGTATTTGTTTAAGCTACTGATTGTCTGCATCCAGTTCATACAAGGAAGTATCCAGTTCTTTGATCTGCGTTTACATTATTTTAATTTAGGCACATCTGTACTTGTATTTTATACATTCCTAACTACAATGATGACCCTAAATGCAAAGATATGCAAATGTTAATAATCAAACCTAAATATTAGCTACAAAACTTAAACTAAAATTGTGTAAATGCAAACAATCCTGCTTTTTTATGAAAAATAAAAAGTATTAGGATCGTGTTATCATTCTAACCAGCTTTTTTGTGAAACCATAATGTGAATTGAACTATTCCCTAGTTTAACTGCATTTCTAACTAAATCAGAACATTTAATAGGTTTATTCCATGCTGAAAAGAAAGAAAACACAACATTTCGGCTGTGGAGCCTTCTTCTGGTGTGAGAAAGACAGGGCAGACAGCAAAGATTAAATAGCAAAGGAGAACAAAAGCTGGGAGAGTGGAGGAGGCGGGAGCAGGGGAGAGGCGGAGAGGCCTCTCAGGTGGTGCGAAGTGGAGAGAGGTGTGAAGTCAAAACTTGCATGTGAATAGAGCAGATTCCACGAAAACAAGTCTGTCATTGAGAGAAGAGGGGAGGTGTGAACCAAGTTTCAGGATAATCTTCGTTTCTGATGTCTTTCTGCTATGGGAGTTAAGAAACCCTTCTTTGAGAACACAAATGGAGTGATCAGTGTGATCATGTCTGATCAGTCTGAGGGGAAATGAGAAACTTTGGTCTTGGAGAAATCTTTAATCTTCACAGCCCTAACATGTTCTCTGATATGATCTCCTAGTTTCCCCAACGTAGATACTGTAGCTGGTCATTTCCTGCAAGAGATAAAGTAAATTAGGTTGCTGGAGGTACAAGAGGTCACCTGGGTGATCCAGAATTGTCCTTAGGAGCCTTGAATGAGTCTTGTGTTAGATACTGTATGCACTATTCAACAGGATCCTACCACTGACTACCATAACAAGTGATATCCACCATCTACCTTCTTATCAGCAGCAAGTAACTCCCCCGGGAGGCAAACTGGCTCATCGTTGAATCCCAGGTATCCCATGTGGTGTCTCCGGGGGAGAGTTTATGTAAATGACGGTAGTACTCACACCACACTTTACTTTCCCGAGATCAGTGGTGTTTCTTCCTCCAACTGTCTTCCGAACACAGTCCGCAATCCGTTCCCTTACTCCTGATCTGATCCGATTTCCAAAAGTCCGTAATAAAGCCAATCCGCGATGTATCCTTAACCAGTGTCCGTAATCCAAAACCATAAATCCTTTCTCCTTTCAGTAGTCCGTATTCCTTAGCCCGATCCTTAACAAACACCTCTTTCCTCTCTTTTCCTCCAAACTGCATTCACCTTACCGGCTTCCACCCTGTTCACTGCCTCCGGGGCACTTATATTTCGGCTCCTGATGCGGCTCAGCTGTGTCTCGTTGTTTCTCAGGGTAGACCCTTTCCATTTCCTGGTCAGCTGATTCCTTTTGGCCGCCATCTTGCTAAGGTCCATATTTAGTATTTTCATTCCTGAAATACCGTTTCGTTCCTGAAATACCGGTTAGAGATGACCCTTCCCCGGGTCCTCTTACACCCAATTTTACCTCCTCCCCTAAATCCACAAACCTGACACCTGAAACTATGGGCTTGGAGAAATCTTCAATCTTCACAGCCCTAAAATGTTCTCTGAAGTGGTCTCCTAGTCTCCTTCTGGTGTCCCCAACACAGATAGCTGGGCATTTCCTGCAAGAGATCAAGATCAAGAGAGATCAAGATCTTGATCCAGAATTGTCCTGAGGGGCCTTGAATGAGTGTTGTGTTAGATACTGTATGCACTCTCCAACAGGATCCTTCCACTTACTACCATAACAAGTGATATCCACCATCTACCTTATCAGCAGCATGGAACTCCCCCTAGACTCCGTCTGGTTTCCCCAATGCAGATAGCTGGGTATTTCCTGCAAGAGATACAGTACAGTAAATGAGGTTGCTGGTGGTACAGGAGGTCACCTGGGTGATCCACCCATCCAAAATATTAATAGAAACCATCAATGATAAGTGATGTAAGCATTATGAAAACTCTTGATATCCAGTATATATTTTTTTCAAAGTAAAATGTAAAGCCATGGGTCTACAAATGTGAAAAATCCACTTATTCTGCTTAGATGTGAAGAGATCAGGGAGAGGCGGCACATTGCTCTGAAGCTGCAGTTTACGTAACACTGATTATGACCTGGAGAAGTCTGAATATGCAACAGTTTGGCTCGAGTATTAAAACACTGGTGACCATCTGCTCTGCTGCTTGTTCTCACCCTTTCTCTTAAATCTCTTTTCTTGGAATAAAGATTCATTTAAATCGCATGCAGTATGTTCAGTAGTTTACATTAATTTAACAGTTAGTTTCATGATATTTTTAATTTTCTGATAAGGAATGATGCAATATTGATTCCATTTAGAGAGAAGAGCTGCTTATTGCATGGCTGACCACATCAAGGAAGGCATTTTCTTTTCTACAACGCACATATGACAGGATAGTTGCTGAAAACTGTCAAACAACACCCATTAGGCTGCAAAAGTGAAACAATATGCAGTTCTAACTTGCTAGTAAATAACAAACTATTGGTGTTTCTACTTTATTGTGTGCAAACCCATGAACAGGAAATGTTTTTATTACAGGATGGTATCAAGAAGAGTGTAACCAAAGCTCTGAATATTAATCTCAAATGTACATCAACATCACTAGGGTTAACCTTCTAGATTTCTATTTCTACTTCTATATTTATATAGAATCGCAGGTCATTTAAAAATAGCCAATTCTGCTCTCACAAGGTGCACAAATGAATGCACGTTATTTCAAATTAACTATGGTTAAGGACACAGACACCCTTGTTGTTCTCTACATGCAGCACAGAAGGTGACAGTACTGTATTTTAGTTTGAAACTTTTGGCTTTTGACTTTTGGAGCTAATTCCATCTGAATTAATTAAAAAAAAACATTTTTTCCATAAAATTGTTCTATTTTGTAGCACTATTCTCATTAAGCATAAACCACTACTTATTCTACAAGAAGAAGGAGAGGAAAATGAAAAGTTTAACCTGATAGCTGACAGTGCAGATGTATATCAAATGGTGTCACTAACTAATGAAACACTGGAAAGGTGTTTTAAAAAGTGTCACAATCAATGGTTCAATGTTTTATCTTGGCAGTGAAATGAGAAAACGACTCCAAGAACAGTAAAGATCTGTGAAGATGCTAAACATTATATTACAGCAATATGAAGGTTGCCAAGGCTACAGTGTTTGGTTTTATTTTATGTTTATAAAACCAAAGACAACAGCACTTAAAATAGATGGGTCAAACTAAACGAGTTTAGAAGAAAAGAAAAGGCAACAGATGCTGTCTCAGATTTTGCAATAGCCAAATGCAACCTAGTTGTCATTCCATAAGAACATTGTCTGCAAATGAAGGCAGCCAAGTGTGATCTAAGGGTATCTTAGCTTTCACTCAACTTTGTAAGATAGATTTTTGACTGACATTAGACTCAGTAGCAATAGAGTTTATACTGAAAGATGAATAGTAACTTGAGAGCTGTCATTGACATGGAGCAGATGGAGGTTCAGCAGCACACCATTTATCCCAAAGCATGTCAGTCACATACTGTATACCCAGAAGTACTCTGTCACAGGACACTATGCAAATATGTGTAAGTACTGTATGTACTGTACCTGGTACACCCTGAGCACATCAGTGACAGTGGGTTGGAATAAATCTTCATCCGCAGCTGGTGATTTTATATTGTATGAGTTCTACTGTATGTGCAAGTTTAAATCTGTTATGTCTGTTATGTGATATGCTACTTTAAAAAAAATTGAACCAGACCACATCCCAATCAGGATTATGGCCCAGCTGATCTAAGCCACCACCACATATTTGAGGAGTCCGATCAAACTGCAATGAAGACAAGGAAAAGACATGATTTGAATACAAAGCTTTATTGGGGTAACTCATCCTGGGCTGAGGAGAATGACAACCCTGCAAAAGCAGGGCTGTTGGTACACCTTTCGCCCATAAATGAGAGTGATGAGTCACAGAACAGTGGCAAGGGTGTGGAGAGGGAGACAAAAACAAAAGTCAGCAAGTGTGATATTTGTATGTAGATAGGTGGAAGAGGAAGTGGGTGAGAATAGGTTTTCATCTCCTTCCAAATTTTATTTTAAAGTCCATTAAGGTAACTGGGGTAGGAGTGATTTTGGATAAGAGAAGAAATTCATAAAAAGAAGAGAGAAGACGCCTTGTGGTGACTGCTAAAATGATTTGATTGCCCTCTGGGTGTGAGAGTAAAGCATTGTCCCATTGCTCCCTGTAGGCTCAATGAACTGAAAGAGACTGAGATCCATAAAAAAGGAAAACCTGGGGAGTACCATTGAATAAGTCTTCCTCAGATCCTGAAATATTTGCTGGAGACTGTCATCAAAGTTGGAGCCAAGAGTATAAACCTTTATTTTAGATCCATTCTGGTAAAACTACTGAAAACCTAACACCAAAAAAATGTTATTCTAGACAGGTGAAAACTTATGGAAATGTTGTGGTCTGCCTTTTTACTAAATATCAAGTACGTTTGTAATGTAGAACCCAATCCATTCACAATACAGGTTATGACATTATAAAATATTGTTAGGGAGACTTCCAAACAGCAACTAAAGAACAACCAGCCTCCTTGTGAATGGACATATTTAACACAAAACACATCGCTAATTTCAGAGAAGGTAGTAAGTATATCCTTAAGTCAAACAGATGACATAACGTGTAAAAAACTCTGTGGTAAGAGCTAAAAATGTTTAGGAAAAAATTCAGATAGAAATGTGAAATCAATTTGCCTGTGATTAAAGTCTTGGTCTCCCGGAACCAGGATTGACAACCACTGCTCTGAGACAATTAGCTGCCTCTTGGATTTTGTATATTTGGTATTTAGGGATAGTGTGTTTGGCTTTAATGGCAAACAAATCCCATGTCTCAGGGTTTTGCAAGTGCATGTGCAGCTCTGAAGCCTGAAATGTAACGGTGAATATAAAAAAAATGTGGGAGTGTCTGGGCTAAGCCAATATCACAATGGAGAATCATCAGAAGCTATCTCTAATTTTTTAAATAGTTTCATTCATTTATGTGTTCCTAAAAACTGAATACAAGCCTGCAAAATGGTTTGATTAGAGCAGTCTTAATGTGCAACATTCCCATCTGTCTAATCAACTGGTATAGATAATATTTTGGATATTTTCTATTAAAAAAAACTAATTTAAATGTATTGCATTTGTTTTTAAAATGAAATTTACAACACAAATAGAAATATATGTTTTCATTGCCCTAGCAGCTTGGAGCACAGGCCCAGAGATGGCATTGGTGAAGGTGGAGGCCTGGATCTAGTGTAGACTGACACCAAACATGGGCACTCACAGGCAACTGGGGGCTACTGCAGGGAGAGCAAAAAGAAGGATGGGGGAGAGGAGAGAGATGAAAATATAGAGGGGACTGTGGGTGCGGAGGGTTCATGTTTGGCCAGAACCAGAGAGTATAGTGTGGAAGGACGGAGAGCAGAGCATTATTTTTATTAGATTATGAAGAAAGAAAAGGGAAAGGAAAAGAAGAGACAAAGCTGGTTGTCAATAGGTTCTGGAAGACTTGATGACATTGGGAGAGCTAAAAAAAAAGAGCAGATGGCAAAGCAGTAACAGAGCTGCTTGTTTTCGTTGGAGGGTTGAGGATGAAGAGGCAAGAAAGTGACTCTGGTCCTGGCTTGTAGGAGACGAAAGCAATGAAGATAAGATCCCAGCAATACTGAGTGCAAAATGTCCATCTGTAATGAAGGAAAATTGCAACTGCTATTAAAGATATGCACAACACCGTCTTCAGCTGGGAGCCTCTATGCAAAGACAAGTGTAAGTGCAGGACTAGAATTTAACCTCAACCTGAATTTCTCTTTAACTAAATTCCATTAAGCCTTCTTATTAAGACTTTCTAAACAGGAACCTGAATGAAGGTCACACAATTCATTATTTTTTATTTTATCAGTATTTCTTTTCCTTATTTTTGCCTTTTAACACCTTTGAAAACAATAGACAACAACTATCGAATATGTTATAAAGTGTGCTTTGAAATTTAGTAGGTTTTATTATTATTTTAAATTACCATTTTTAAAAATGACTGTAAAAAAACGCTCCATTGTTTTGTTCCCTGAACCTGAATACAATAGTATCAGTTAAAAAATGCCTTTACTGTCTACAAGAGAATAAATCCCATTAAGGGAATAGTACCCCAGAAATATGTAATTTTACAAGTATGGTTGCATGTTTATTCTTCATACCTCAAATCCCAAAGGAGATAAGTTGAAATCTTGATATCTTTACAGAGTTCTAAAAAGACAGAAAAACTCAAACATTTATGGAAACGAAACTAACAGCATTTTCCCCCACAGCTATACAAAAGACAGAAAAGGAGCAACTACACTCTGAAATTTGGCAGGGCAGAAAATCAACAATTTAGCTTTTTTTACAAATGTGTTTGTGAAAGTGAAAGCTGTGAATAAAGAGTAGAAAGCCTAATCAAAATATAGTACACTTTTTGGTTTTGCTGAATTTTAAAAATGTATATTCTGTCTCCTCCTAATGTTTTTTTTTCAATAAATATACTCCATCAATGAAACTCCAGATAATGTAGAAGACTTATTTGATAAACTTGATCATGTTCACTGGATATTTTGTTCTATAACTACACTTATTCCTATCCTTTACTGCAAAAAAAAACATACAAGTACACGTTCAGGATTTGTTGAATAATATTGTAAATTGAATATTAATAGAAATTTGAGATTTTTTTGGCACAATCCAGTATTGATAGTCGTACAATCATTCACGTTTTCATTTATTAATGCAACAAATACTGAATTCACTCTTGCTTGTTATATGATAAAAGTGCTTTTAAATAATATTTTACCAAAGAGAAGAAATTTGGAACCAAATGTATTTTAAAATTAACATATTTGCCATATCAAGATTTAATAAATTCAACATCTGTTTCTTAATTTATTCTTTTTTGTAAATGCAGATTTCTTTGATCATGTGATTTCCCTTTTTAATGTACAAACTAAATAAAAAACAAAATAGTCCGTGCTAATTTCTTCGTTGACATGACCTTCCAGTGGCATCCCATCTTTTTAAAATGGTAGATGAATGATGGGTGAAAACTTCCAGAAAAAACACATTATTGGGTGCTGTATTATCTTTTGTGGTATGTGCATTACTGTAATAACAAGAAATGTACTGTACGTGATCACCCAAGACTGGAGGACATGTACAGTGCTGCCTACATATGTAACTTAACGATTGAAACCAAAAAATACACATAAAATTGAATCATTCTGAAAGACCATTACACTGAAGAAAACAAATCTAAGTGATTTTATTTCAATGTTACCAAGTACAGGAATTGTAATAGTAAAAGTAATACTGTAGATGTTCTTGTTTCACCCACAATGCCAATAATAATAATAATAACAGTTCATATAAGTACACAAGTTATTTATCCCAAAATACAATTAACTTCAGTTGGCTGTGTTTTTGAAAGGCAGCAGGCCTTTTTTTCATTCACTATGTAATTACAAATATTTTTGACTCTGTATCCCTTAGCTCTAGGTAAAATAGTTTTCAAAATATCCTATTTATTGAGTGGGAACTTCAGGGTATAGGAAACTTTCCATAGACTAAAGTTTACATTTTTAATTTATGCTGTACTGCTCATCAGCCAGACAAGGCTACACTTAGATGGGCATAATTAAATTAAAGCGCTGATTAACTTTTCTAAGATAAGGTCTTTGACCTCTTTGTGAGAGTAAAGATTTTTAGAATTTATATAGTTCTATTTTTTTTTTCGGATCCATTTTTTAATTGAGACATTTTTCCACCATGTTTTTCCAAAACCAGGTCAATCTCCATTATTATGGATGATAACAATACAATAGGTATTGTTCTTCCAAAGCCATCTGGTTTCAGTATGCTATCACCATGTATTAATTCTCTATTAATCAAGAAAACATTGCGTGCCTGATTTTAGCTTCATAAAGTGAGCCCATTCTATAGGAAAAAGGAAAGTGCATATGCTGATTATTCTCCACATGATGCAAATGCATTTGTTTGATGTGCAAAGTTGCCATTTTAAGAGCACATGGGTGGCATAATTATAAATTCACAGGAAAGCTTTCTTTTTCCAGCGGAAGAGTGGCTACCAAGCAGACACAGTCCATTATAAGGACTGATATTCTACCAGTGTCTTTCAAAGGGAAAGCAATCATTGCAAAAATGTAAAAGAGATGTGAGCAGCATGCAAAACATTTCAAATCTCACTTAAAGTTTTTTTATCTTTAGTGTTTCTTTATGTTTTGCATACGTGTCACAAGCTTGTCACATTCACATGCGTACTCCCCTTAAAACTACAATATCAGTCATATGCCATTTCACTTATGCCTCTGAATACTGATTCAAAGGTTGTACAATCTGACTCCATACTGTAAATCTCTTTGCATTGATATGTTTGTCTCTTATAGCAGATTGTTCTCCCCACTTTATTTAAGAAGATGAATAACAAATTCAAAGAGAGTTGCAAGGTAAGTAAAATATGAAATTCTTAGCTGGTCTGACAGTCTGACAGCAGTAATGGAGACTAAGAGTCACAGTATTTGTATCCTGAAAAATAAGGAGAAGTTTGCCATTCTGTCAGTAAATGGGGGAAAGGAGTTACAAAAAATGTAATGCCCTGAAGCAGGCATTGCTCTTGCGCTGGGCAGAAAGGCAAGGTGGGAGTGATCCGCACTTTCTACTGTACGTGCCAATTTTAAGTGCAGATGATTTTCAATACTGAGATACTTTAAAGAGTTTGTTACGCACATACTGTACCGTATAAATATATACTACATCAATATCTGCTGTGGTCTCTCTGCATTTGATGAAGTAGTTTCTGACAAGGACACTTAGGCATTTATCACTTGGCATATTTTATATCATCATATAGTTGTCATGATCTCTTCGGATATATAATTTACAGTTATAGTGGTAAAATGAGTTGCTTAATTTCTCTCTGCAATCAACACCACTGGCAGATCCTGTACTTGCAGGAACTGTTAAACAGCAGTAGAGCATATCTGATTTGCATATATTTCTTTATGTCCTCCAAGTCCTCCTTGTGGGTGTTACTTTAATTACAATGGTGTGCCATATTCTTTTAATGGAAAGCTTGTAAAAATCATCCTTATTTCTATAACTTTAGGTTGCAGTTGCACTCTAGGTTAAGTTTTGATAATGTGTACACTATAAATGTAGAGTTGATGGTTCTTAATTTGTCATATATGATATTTATGACCACAACTTGTGTTATGCTATTTGTTGAAAGTTCAAACATGCATTGTGTGTCTTCTGTGTTTATGCATTTTTAGATATTCATTTTTGATCACAAATTCACAAATGCCACATGTACTGTACTTCAAAATGCTTGTACTAAAATTCTCATTTTAATTGCTTTTGAAGGTTTTCTGGGTAATATGACCATCTACAAATTTATCTTGAAAACAGTGTAGATTGTAATTGTTTGGCCTTAAAAGCCAACAGAGCTTTGCTAGAAGTCAATTGTATTCCACCTTCAAGTGGAATCTTGGTTTCTACAATAAGTGATGCCCCAATGCAAGAAAATGAGGTTGCATGCAACAATTATAGCACATGCTGAAATACATTTATTCTTATCAAAATGAAACTACATTTTCTTAAAACTTTAGTCTGCACTTTAATTCCCTGGATACTAACAGGCTAGGTACCTAAATCACTCCCATTTGCCCCTTTCTTCACTCAAGAAATTACCCTTTCCTGGATGGAATCTTTTTTCATTAACAATCATTAATTTTAATTTTCTTTTTTTTTCTCATATCCGGGTGTATTCCTTCCCACCAATACATTCCACAAGGCAGGTTAGAAAGCCTGGGGGAGAACAGATGATAACATACTAGTTAAATACGTTTTTTTCTTTTAACAATTGTTTTTTTTTCCTATCAAATCTTCAATACATACCGATAGTTTATTTGCTTATTTGCAGCTGGCAAGAGCAATCTACAGTGACACTTCTGAGTTTCTGTGAAATGTTTAAACTCGTTTAATACTTAACTTTTTTAAGATATCTAATGCTCACTATAGTTGGAATGAACTACATGGTAAATGGGTGTCAGAAAATTGGTTTGATCTTAAAAGCTATGTCTTTAGGCATGTGCATTGAGTTTGGAGTATTATTTGTTTGAATGATCTGTGGCTATGCTCGTGTAGAAACTGCACTGTCTACTCACATCATCCAGTGTCTCCTCAGATATTTTATGGGTACCTTTTTAAATAGTGGCATTTATCACAGCTGACTGCAACTGTGAAACATTCAGTGATTTTTATTCTGCTGTTATAAATGATGTTTGTCTTTTGAAAAAATCCCATCCAATGAGTCAAGTCAAAACAACTAATACTGTCTTGTAAAATGATTTTTTAATTATGATATTGATATCATAATATATTATATGATTATGAAATAATTCTAATTGATATTGATAAAGTTGATTAAATAATCAATCAAATATGTGAAGTGCTTTGTGCAGTGTAATCACCAGGTGAGGTAAAATCATGGTTTGCATGCTTCAACAGAGTTCATTGGACAGTATTGTATTATAATATACTGTATAATATACCTTTACATAACCACAACATTCGTATAAGCATTATACGTTTTTGTAGATCAGTGCCTGTCTGGTACATTTGCAAAACACAGATTGGGCAAAGACTAATTATAATCCTGAACTCCATCCATGTTAAAATGTGGTACTAGGGACAGTAAGGCCAAGCCTTCTGATGTTATAAAACACTATAATAGGAACCCCTGCACAATCAGTGATTGTATAAGTCTATATTTGCCAAAAGGAAAGTGGGTTAAATAAATGAAATAAAGATGGAAAAGAGAATATGTTAAACCTTACTTTCCCTGAGATTCAATGTGTTATCATTGCTGTTCTGGCACATTCCTACATGTTTCCATGGTTACCTGGAGCTGACCTTCTTTATGTATAATTTTTCACTAACCTCTTCTATCATATCTTCTACTTCAACAAATTCTTGCAAGACTGTTAGAAGCTGCTTCCTCCTCCTTTCCAACTTCTACTGAAAACCCCAGAGACGAGATTTTTAGTTCCCATCCTCATCAGCATAGTTGCAGTCCAGCCTGCTTATGGTGTCATCAATCTTTAGCTTAAGATATGCAAACATTATTGACATGAAATTGAGTCAAAGGGTTTTTGTGTGTCCAGAAAGTAAAGAGTTTGTGATCTCTCAGGGCATTTACAGGGAAATGACACTGTATACTGTATATACACTCTTACAATGCAACCGAGTACTCCATCAAATTATTTTGTGCAGCGTTCATGCAGAAAAAAAACTTTTATGTTACATTTCTTTAGGTACTGCATATACTGGTTCCAGAACCCATCTAAGCTTTTAGCTTTTTTCATGTAATGCTTGGAGGATTACTTATAGAACACAGCCACATACTGTAGCTATATTTTGCATATGACTTAAGCTGCTTACCTGAGTCCAGCTGACAGGCTAAAGCACTTTATTATTTTACCTATTTTCCCCTATTAACCACACAGTAACGTAATCGAACTGACAAGCGAAGCCTTTGAAATATGTTAACTGTTTGATCTTTGCACATAAGACTTCTGTTACATTTTTTCCCCTCAGTGCAACATTTTAATATAGAATGATATGATGTGGTCCTTTAAAATATAGAAGCATAAATGGTTCCCAGAATCTTTTTTTATAGCAGTCTTAGCAATGCAACACAAAATGATCTAGATCATCAGTGTCTATCACAGGAACATGATTTGTCTTGCTATACACAGTTTATCACAGAGCATATGTTTGTTTTTCTACCTGAAAGAAAGCTCTGTCCCCTGCAGTCATGAATCCTTGCATAAATCCTGTTATGTTTTGCCTGTGTATCACAATTGAATGTAGCAAACAAGACTTAAAAGACACATAGTACCTTGCTGGAGTTATCTGAACAAGAAATCATTAACAAGAAGATTTCTTGCAGATGAGCAATAATCTGGCCCTAAAATGTACTGTACTCCATTTAGTGTTCTAGAGTTAGTGTTCTGTGCCATTGACTATCTTGAGATGCATTGTTAGATAGACTTTGCTTCTCGTCAAAATGAGGTGTCCACTGAGGAATTTCTACTTACTGGTTCTAGGGATGCATTGTTATGCACTTTTTTGGGTGAAGGAAAGTGTAGGGAATATATTCTCTTGGTCACTTGGTCATTAAAAGCTTATTTGAACATTTTGAAAAATGTTTTATACTCTTTGAAAATTTGAGAATGTTTGGTAAAACTGTCTTTTGACAGCCACAACAATTGATTCAGTGTTAGTTTCTGAAAAACATAGTAACTGTTGTTACCTATATTAAATGTTGAGTGCTCTATATACAGTGGCTATCCTTTTTTTACTTCAACCCTTAACAGTTAAAGTTACCAGCATTGTAAATGGTCTCTATTCAATTGGAAAATAACTAAATGCACACAAAATCTTTATATTTAGGAATCAATAAGTTGATCAGCTTTTAATGAGGCTCTTTTACTTAAAATGTCAGATAGCCTTGTTTCAAACCAGAAAATAATGTTACAGCTCTAACTATGAGTCATGTGAATTGTTCTTAGCCTTTCATGCATTGTTAATAGTACCAATCATTCAAGCCCCACTCACTTCTCTGTGCTCTTATTATCCAAATATGCTTCAGAATCCAAAGGCTAGATGCATTAGATATACTGAGCCCATAAACATAGTGATAATATTTTATACTCACTGTTCAGCTGGTAAAACTTGTGTTGCCATGGCATTAGGTATTTTAATCACGTTAGTGTGAATAACAGTCCGGTGCTCAATGACACAAATACTGTTCAATTTTTAAAGCTTTAAAACAAAGTCTCTTATACCAATACATGTTCATACTGTATGCTTTAAGGTAGTTATGTTTGCATTTTGTGAAAACATGCTTTCCTTGTGGCAATACTGGCTGGATTTGTGAACAAATGCAGCTCTCAATTCACAGAATGAACCATTAAGCATGCATAAAACATTAGACACTTACTAATGGGAATTTAATTGATCTTGTAGAACTATAGAAAAAGGTACAGAGTCACTAAGAAGAATCAGGAACTATAATAACCTACAGTACCACTAAAAATAGGTTTTGTAAGTACAGTATGAAACTTTCAGTAAAGTAGGATCACAAAATAGAAGTTTATAGTACATTAATTATCCTCAAATTTTGGGCTGCCTGTAGTTGGTGTGTCATATGATATAATATATGCTCAAAGTCATATTTGTTTTATAAAAAGTCTATAAAACACAATAGACTTGGATCAATTATGGTTTCTGTCTATAGCATGCGATGACTTTTCTATCATAACAAGTTTAGCTTCCTCAAGACTTCCTTAAGCTGTTTTATTTTATTTGGCTTTTTCTTAGTAAAAAGATGAGGCACGACTGTCCACTGTCAAGTAGCAGAGTCCAGTAGCACCAGTATGTCGTCAGTTTGCATGTGTGTATAATCACTTCTACCTACTGTATACAGTATGTGACTTTACTTCCAAGTAAAATTGTTATCATTGGTAAAGTGCCAGCAGTGTAACATCATAATGTTATAGCTTCATTGCAGTGACTTTTCTTGAGAGACAGTTAAAGGTGCTGGCTTGTACTAAGGATCCATCAGTATTATTGTGAATATGTGCCTTGTCAAGAAAATGATACTGTATGCTGGGGAATAATTGCTGAGATCTGAATTCACTTTAACAGTTATTCCAGAGTTGGGCAGTTTCAGTTTCTGAGGTCTCTTGGGTTTCCTAATTGTCATTTCACCTTATTTTTTAGAAAAAAGTGTCAAGTTAACCTTTTCTTTCCAGGTTCCAGGCACTTGTTAGTCAAGGCCTGTCTATAAATCCTCCTGTTCTCAGTCAGAGACAGCTTCTCCATTTGCAGAACACAAAGAAAATGTGATATGTTTGTAGAGTTTAATTTCACTGCAATGAGAAATGTATACTGTACTGTATATTAACAAAAATGCATTGAAATGAATGTTAATAAATGAATTGGCAAGCACTAATGTATTTTATCTCAGCATAGATGTACATTATCAATGTTTATGTAGCGAATGCCTTGATCAGTCTTATATTAATCCATAATTAAATATTCTCTTTCAGGCCTGATGACATGCTGTGAAACTTATGAATGAGACTCCAGATCTAAACGGGGTCATTTGTCAGTGTTTTAAGTTATTTTTAACTCATAACACTTCTGGGATTTTAATTAGAGCAAAGCATTCCTTGCCAATTACATGAAAATGAATTTTCTCATTAAAGTTGACTAGCAGCCACAATGGTTAAAACTATCAGATATTGCAATCTGTAAAATTTACTTTGAAGCAGCATACCTATGTTACTTAACCTAAAGTGGTCTGTTTTCTCTATCAAAAGCAATTTTAATAGGTTACAATTTAACCTTAAATGTAAACACATATGTTGGAAATTAAAAGCTACACAGAAGAATTTAAAGCTGAAGCTAATGGAAAGTAAAATACAAAGGGGTCTTATAGAGTAATAGATTTTTTTCTTTGTCAACCATACTTTTGTTGAATAAAATCTATAATAATAGTCACAGACAATTGCTTTTATTTTATGAAAAATCAATTCACAACAGAGTCCACAGATTACATAGGGACACAAATAGAAAACTAAAATGCTTGAAAGTGAAAAGATTTTGAACAGGGAACGTGATTAAAGCCACATAATTCCTGTAAATACAGTATATGCCTCATGTTTAAATTATGTGTATTACTATCATTAAGTCTTAATTACAAATACAGTTTCGATAGTCGAATGGTAAAAGCAAATTGCATGTTCTGTGATCACATTAACAAAACCTGATTAACTCAATCTTATCTCTATCTCTTAAAACCTGATTAACTCAGCTTCAGGTTCATGGAAAATCCAAGAGCTCAACACAACAGTGTTAATTGATGGAGTTTGATGATTCTTTGCTTAAGGCATTATTGTGTGCAGCCGCCTTAAGACTACTCAGATTATGTGCTATCAATCCACTGTCAATTTACTTTTTTCTTAGGATCAAGTAAAGGTTTATTCCAAGTTGAAAAGCGAAGAAAGAATACACAGTGTTTCAGCTGTGGAGCCTTCTTCGGGTGTCAGTTGTTCCTTTGCAGCCTACGCATGCTGACGTAGTATTTACTTGAACTACTTTTTCCTTATTCTATCTAAAAAGAAATATAAATCCAGACATTCAATTATGATGTACATACTGTACATGTATATATTTGGGCACCATGGACACCAGGATGGGACCTAGCTATGCCAATATTTTTTCAGTGGTGACATGGATTTCTGGAGCCAAGCATTCAAAAAGCATTATTTTTCATTTTTCATCAACAGAGGTTACCCCATCCATGTTATCAATAGGGCCCTCATCCGGGCCAAAAACAGCCCTCGGATCATCAACTCAATCAGGAACTCCCGGTCTCACAACCGCATTCCTTTGGTGCTTCCCTACTACTCTAACACATTTTCTACCCCCAGGACCATTATTAACAACTACTCCGTTTTACAGGGTGATCCCTCCATCGGTTCCCCTTTTTTCTGACCACCCACTCGGCAATCATCCCCACCAGGCATCTTCCCCTGCAGCAGAACTCGCTGTATCACCTGCCAATACATATCTAACAACACGCTCATTCAGGGCCCTTCAGGTCAATTCCGGATCACCCAGACAACACCCTGTACCTCGAGCAATCTCATTTACTGTATCTCTTGCAAATAATGCCCAGCTATCTACATTTGGGAAACCAGAAGGAGGCTAGGAGACCCCTTCAAAGAACATGTTAGGGCTTTGAAGATTAAAGATTTCTCCAAGCCCATAGTTTCTCATTTAATCTCAGATGGCCATGATCACACTGATCTCTCTGTCTCTGTTCTCAAAGAAGGGTTTCTCAACTCCCATAGCAGAAAGACTATAGAAACTAAACTCATCTTGAAACTAGGTTCACACCTTCCTCCTTCTCTCAATGACTGACTTCAATGTAATCATCTATGTTCTCATGCAGGTTTTGACTTCACATCTTTCTTAACCCCTCTGCACTTTGCACTTCCTGAGTGGTCTCTCAGCCTCTCCCCTCTCCCCCCTCTCCCCACTCCCAGCTTTTGTTCTTCTGTGCTATTTAATCTTTGCTGCCTGCCCTGAAGAAGGCTTCACAGCCGAAACGTTATTTTTTCTCTCTTCTCTATTCAACCTATTACTTGTGCCTTTGCAGACTATGCACACTGACGCAGCTACCCACCTGTAAATATTTGTACAGGTTTATAATGAAGTCACCAAAACAGTGCCATGAATAGTAAGGTGTGACATTTCTGACCCACGTACCTTTTTTTTTCTTTCTTAAAATGGGAACCAAGCAGACTTAAATACAGAATAAGATTTAATTTCATACAATGTCCCCTGGAGTGTGATTAGAGGACACCTCCATCCTGCGTGACAAATTCATATGGAGATGGAAAACTTTGCTTCAGACTGTAGTATTTGTATTTGAATGATCTTATGGCCTTCTGTTTTCAAGAGATTCCTACTTTTTATTTTATTTTATGGAACAATCCAAAATCTAGCCACAAATATTCAGTTACATTTGCCTGATTTGCTTCCTCCATGGAATCTTTTTTCAATCCAGTTCTCTTGGTCAATCTGTACTTTCTTGATATGATCCATAGTAGTGGTTACTCTGCTTTACATCATGGCAATTAACTTTCAGGCATGTCCAGACAACAAATTCTTACATTTGTTGAATCGTGATCTGGGGAAGATTTGAAGATGCCAATGAATCAGGATTCATTATCCATTAATGTCTACAGTAGTGGTGGACTCAAGGATAACTGAAATGACAGGTAATTAAATTCATGAAGGAGGCTAATGAGAACCAGCAGTGAAGAGTTTGAGCAAAATGCATTTGTAATGTTTTTTTTCCATAGAAATAGGACATTTTGTTACTGTGTTACAGATATTGTAAGAACATTATTGACTCCAGGTGAGATACAGGGACTTTGATGCTAGAGATTAAGTCAGAGTCCTGAAGACATTTTGAAGATGTATTTGTGATGGAGAGAACTGACACTTGATTGCAGCCTCCTCTTTCAAGAGGAAATATGACACACCTTTCTTAATTGACTGATTAGAATAAAGTGGGTGAAAATGGGTTCATTTGTTTGACACTTTGGATAATGGAAAATTCCACAAGATCGGTAATTAAGATATAATAGCAGTCAGGTGCAGAACACAGGGGCTGTGGCTAAGCTCCTGTAGTTCAGGTAGAGAGAGTCAGGAAAAAGGTGAATATATAGAGTTTAGAGTAGATATTTTATTCCTGTGTTTTAACATCTGCATCAGGCCTATAGTACTAAATCCAGTTAAAGTTTGAAGGATTTACAAGAGTTTATTAATAATATTAAATTATTATTATTTTGGAGTGGGGTTATCTGATAATTTATAGAGCCACAGTGAATTTAGCATTTTGTCTCTACCATGTATTGCTGGATTTAATTTGAATTCTCCATAGTCTTTGTGGAGTTGTTGAGCAGTGCTGATTATAGTTGGAAACTGGGCACTGAGGGCTAAGCCATGTGAGGTGTGCCAGTAGATCTCTGAAGAGCCAGGGAGCATGTTTCTTCCAGTGAAGGCACAATTGGGAGTGCAGTGGCTCCAGGGAAGGAAGAGTTAATATTTTTTAAAGAATAAAAATTGAGTTTGACAGAAAGATCCGTTGCTGACTAATTTGTCTGTAATGAACTGTTTTTGACTGAGCTGGAGTCTCTGAAAAGAGACCCCTGGTTCCTCATAGGGGCCTGGAGGGGTTCTGAAAGCCAGTAGTGATAGACCACCCAAACCAGCATATTTACTCTGGTGACAGGCTGGCTCAGGGCTATAGTTTATGGCTTGGGATTTGTCATTAATTAAAATGGTACTACTGTATATATTTGTAAAATCAATCAGGATAAAAAAATGTGTGGGGTGCAAAATCCCCATTAACCTCCACTATATCAGCTGTACATCTACAGAAATTTTACATCAATGTTACCCTTCTGAAGGCTAGAATCCTCCACATCTTGATATGGTATATGTGCTTTTCTGCAATCAAGACTCCTTGGAAAGTGCTGACACGGTGAAAAGACATCTCCTGGAAGCACACAAACATCAACTGCAGAATCCTCATTAAGGCTCACAGAGACATATTGCTCCCTAAAAGCTTAGCCCAGCCACTTTTCAAAGGGCTCTCCTTCTTGATTATGTGATAAATTCATTACAGAGAAAGATGAACATAAAAGGAGAAAACAATGCACAACCTTAAGTTTTTCCCATTTTAATCTGCTTCAAATTTCCTTTTTCTTTCAGATGCTGGAGTCTTTGCCCAGATAATTCTTGGTATTGTTTCACATTAATGTATTTTTCTTCCCACTCAAGTAAATATTATCCGAAGAAGAATGTCCTTGTGCCTTCAGACTTGAAAATGTCTGTGATCAGATATGAAAAAGAAGTGGCTGAAATCCAATCTTGCGTAATTCTTCAAGTCATTACAAACTGATCTAAAATACAATCATCCAAGTGTCCTATCTCTGAAACACTATTTTTACAGTATGAGTCAGAAGGAAGCTGCCCCAAACACTCATTGTCCTGTCTCCTGTTTAAACTATGCTTTTATTGGGCAGAATTTGTTAGTTAAAGAATGGTTTATAATTTTATTGCAGTTCAAAATAGGGTGACCAGCACTTTTGCTACTTCATTTAATGTAAGCACCATTTAAACATTTACAATAACCATCCATCCATCTATTTTCTAAACGCTTCATCCAGTTCAGGGTCGCAGGAGCAAACAATGGGCGCACAGCAGGATACACCCCTTACGGGACCCTAGTCCTTCACGGGGCAGATAGACACAAGCTCAGACACTCACACCAGGGCCAATTTTCCCAGAATTTCATTTACCCACCAGTGTGTCTTTGGGGAAACTGGAGCCTTCAGAGGAATCCTGCACAAACATGGGGAGAACATACAAACTCCATGCAGATAGCACCCCAGGAACTGAACCAGGGCCCCAGTGCCACAAGGCAGAAATGTTATACATGTACACTACTCCACCGTGCACCCTGCAATAATTATAAATTGTCCAATCATACATATTTTTTTTATTATCCAGAAGTAATCCTTACCTTGGACTTACAGTATCATGCTTTGGTGTTTATATGCTTGCAAGCGGTTTCCATGAAAATGAATTTGGAACAGCAGTCACAATGCCTCCAGATGATTACCTGATAATAACTGCCACCCAGTTCCTGCTGTCATGTTCTTATTGTTAAGCTGTCATACTAAAGCTATTTTCACCCCTTTTCCTTCAACTCATAACTGTTTGCAATTTTTAGAAAGTATGCTTAAATCTGGCTATAAGACAATAAAATATGGCCTTAAGTACTACAGTACATTTTTGTTCCCTGACCTTCATGGGTCTGTCAGTCTCTGCTACAGACACTGCTCATTTCAGCCTATTAAGTGTGTTTTTTTATTTAAGAGGTCAATCAATGTTTGCTTTGTATAACACTGTTCAAAGGAAAACACCCTTCAAAAGATGCTATACTTTAAAATAAATTTGTATACAATATAGAAACTGTATAAATTAATATGTACTCACATAAAGAGGGCTGTTACGAGTATATTAAAAACATCTGTCTTAAGAACTGTATGCAAAATTTACTAAGAACTGTACAACCGCAGATCCCACAATAGTACATTAGCCTATCATTGACACAAATATTGAGAAGACTGACAATAATAAAGTGGGTTTTTTCCCACATTATACACGTAAGTGAGAAGAAAATTTCTCAGTTTCTAGGACTGATGTATTTTGACCTCATATACTGTAACAAGACAACCAGAATAAAACTTCAGTTTGCAGACAGGAACATAATGTGACAACATCCAGACCAAAGTTCGGAAGGAATTTATACATGAGCAAAACATAAATCTAATTTCCACGCAGTAAGGACAGGTGAGAAGTAATGTGATTTTCCTTCTAAACAAGACTAATATTTTATAACAGTTGTAGTGTTCTGATAATATGATGAACAGGCAATGCAGACCGAATTGCAACAATCAAAGAGAGATTATAAAAGCATGGCAGAGAATGTCACTATAAGCAAGAAACAGGAACAGATTTTAGTAATGTTTTGAAAGTGGTAAAAGGATAATTTCACCACAAACGAAGTCTAGGAAGTAAGTCAGAAGTCCTTCAAAGGGAACCTAATAATACACACATAAGCTAAAGACAGCAGGCAACAATGTGTCTGAAAAGTGAGAGAAAAAGGACTGAGTTTTTTTTAAATTCAGAGCGAAGTCCCACTAGTAGGAGCTTTGTCTTATTAGCGTCTAATTGAGGACAGCTGGCAGACGTCCAGCCCTCAATGTCTTACAAGCAAGCAGAGAGCTGTGAAATTTGAGAGTAATTTCCAGTGGTAATTTTCATAAAATGGTGGGTGTCTTTGGCATAGGAATGAAATAAAAGGTTAGCTGATCAATTACATGCCAAAAATAATGCATAGGTAGGTAGGCTCTTTTCAGGCCATAAAGGCCCATGGGGAATGAATGGGGGCAAGGGCCACCATTTTTCTTGACCATCCAACACTGGAAGTGGAGATGATGTGGTCAGCATCATGCTCCGGCTGGCCTATTACCCCTGGAAGGATTAACCCCTGGTACTATTTGGAAAGCAGGCTGAGTGGACCTGGGAGCCCTCTGGAAGGAATTAGAGAAACTACATTGCTTGCCCCTGCCTGGGATTGAACCCAGGACCTTTCAGTCAGGAGCTAGATGCCCTTGCCGTCTGAGGTATCACAGCTCCAAAAGAATGCATATATTGTTAAAAATCAATTCACAAGAATGGAACCCTGGAGAACACCCAGGGCTTGAAGTGTTGTTTTTATCAACAAAAATAATCTAGACTAAGTGTAATCTAGTGGTATCCAAAGCAGTGCTAAGACAAAGGAAGGCAAATATTAAAGGTGGTATAGTACCAACATTAAAAAAATAATAATAAACGATGGGTACCAAGGCAGATTGTTTACTGGGATGAGGCCAAAATCCAATCTGGAAAACTCATACAGGTTATAAATCAGATGTTTCAGATGATCGGGAAGAACACTTCCAAACGTTTTGAATGTGAGGCAACAAATATAAACAAACTTGAATATAATGATTCAGTCAAGAGTAGGCAAGAGTATTGTAACTAGTACTGAGGTGTGTTTGAGAGGAGATGAGACAGTAATCCACAGAAGGGATAAATTAATGTCACGTGCAATGTGTAAAGCCAGTTCATTACTACACTAACAAAGTTGATTGGTTAAGGATGAAGAACCAAGCTGACAGGTGGAAGGGCTAAGTTTCAAGAGAGGTTCAGAGACATCTAAACACTTTATGGGAACAAAATTGGAAAGGGCAAGGAAGAGAGATAGGAGATCTGTAGATGCTTCTGATAAAGATGTGGAAAAGAAGGAAGTTTTAGATTGTTTTGTTTTGAAAAAAGTGGAAAAGTTAAGGCAAGTAAAAGAAGAGGAAGAAAGACTACTTAACTATTACTAATGGGTGGGGAACTTTTTAGAATGTTTTCAAAATGAACAGGGGTTTGTCCTGTCTATGCAGTGATCTCAGCTCAATGGAAAGTTCTAGTCTCTAGTCAAAGTTTCCAAACCTTGACTTCAGCCTGAGGCTGTTCAGGGGTTTTTACTCCAAATGCATGGCAATAGTTATTTTGTGTATACTGTAGTAGCTTATTTCCATTATATTATGTCAAATGAACATGCATATTGGAGTGAGGAAAACAACCCAACAATATGAAGCATTTGTGTGTTGACAAATGTTATAAATTTGCTTTGTGACAAGGATCATCATGGGACTTGACTTAATAGTCAATCACATTAAGCAAATGTGATTAGGGAATGTCACAGATACACGCATTACACTACTATAATCATAACCCCTTTGAAATAATCTCAGAAGTTGCAGGAGTAACCTTAAAGACAACATTACAATTTACAACATTAAAAAATTAGGCTGCATTTTATTAACTATCAGTCACCATCATTTAAGAGATGTCAGCTGTATCCCAAATATGCACTCAGCCTTCCAATTAATACTAAATGTGATCTCTAAAGCCAAGAACAGCTGATAAAACAAGACATGAAAGAAAGCTTGATTAAAAATAATAAAAAAACAAGATTTTAACTGTTACTAGGACAGGCAGACTGTAAATCAATAGTGTGTTCAGATGAAAATCAAGTACTGATAGTGACACTAATTACTTGTTTTCATTTTTAATGGCTGTTTATTATCAGAATGCTTTGAAATAATTAACAATCAATTTAAAAAAGGTTTAATTTAAAAAGCAGTAATTACTTATGTCTGTTACGAGTTAGTAGTGAGGACCCTATCCAGAAAACCAGGGTGATTTCCAGAAGCGCAGTCGATAAAACTATCCAAGGTCCGAAAGCCGAGGGTAGACAAGCTGGTGCTAAAGTACAAAACCAGAAGGGGTGTTATAAGCCGTAAGGAAGCCAAGAGTCAAAACCAAAGCGAGAATCAAAGTACCAAAACCAAAACACCAGGAGGCGTAGTCGAAAAACAAACCAGGATCAGGAAGCCAAAAACCAAGTAGAAAATAATCGCAAGAATTGGAGTAGTTCTAGCCAGGAAGAACCCTAATACTGAGCACAGGGGAGACTGTGAAGCAGCATTAAATAAGCTGGGATAAATCGGCTGATTGGGGACTAAGTTGGAATGTAAGGTGGAATGCCAAGTCCTCCTGGGACGTGGTATAACATTACCCCCCTCCCTAGGGGCAGCTCCTGACACCCCAGGGGATTGATTGGCGAGACACAGGCGGAAATTAACAATTAGTTGTGGGTCAAAAATGTCCTTTTCTGGAACCCAGGAGCGTTCCTCAGGTCTGTAACGAGTCAACGAGGTATTGTAACTTGCCCCGGACCCAGCGAGAATCCAGGATCATATTCACAGTAAATGCAAGGAGTCCATCAATGGTCCGTGGGGGTGGGGGGCGGGGCTGCAGTATAGAAAGAGGAGATCTGTGGAAAGGTTTGAGAAGGGATATGTGAAAAGTGGGGTGAATCTTCAACGAGCAAGGGAGGGCTAGGCGATAAGTAACCGGGGTGATTTGTGCCAGACTATGAAAGGGACCTATAAAGCGGTTGTTGATGAAATCTTGTACAGACATCACCTGGATCTCTGGAAGGGTGTCCGGGAAGAGAGAGGGTTGGCCAAGAGAACAGTGAAACGGAGACATACCAGTAGCAGAGGTGATGAGGGAATTGTGGGCATATTCTGTCCACTCTGTTGCGGGCCCTTCCGGGTGAGGGAACTAAAATTACGAATAAACCTCCTATAAAAGTTTGCGAAACTCAGGAAACGTAGTATCTGTCTTACGGTTTTGGGGGTTGGCCAATCCATAATTGCAGAGATCTTGCTTTGGTCCATTGTGAACCCTTGCGGTGACAAGATATAGCCCAGGAACTGGATCTTGGACACATAAAAAATGCATTTCTCCTTCTTAACATAGAGCTTGTGATGAATTGGATGTGACAGGTACACTCTTACGTGAGAGATATGTAGCTGGAGGTTAGCGAAAAAAATCAAGATATCATCAAAATATACAAGGAGGCATTTCTGAAAGAGATCTCAAAAAACATTGTTCATAAAAGGTTGAAAGACAGCAGGTGCATTCACAAGGCCAAAAGGCATGACGAGATATTCATAATGACCATGAGTTAGAAAAGCAGTCTTCCACTCATCCCCTTCCCGTATTCTAATTAGATTGTATGCCCCCCAGAGATCCAGCTTGGTAAAAATTGTGGCACCCCGAACAGATTCTAAGGCTGAAGGAATGAGTGGGAGAGGATAGCGGTTTTTGATTGTGATGGCGTTGAGAGCCTCGATATTCAATTCAGGGACGGAGGCCACCGTCTTTCTTCCCTACAAAAGAAAATCTTGCACAAGCCGGAGAGGAAGAGGGGCATATGAAATCTGCCTTAAGTGCCTCCTGGATATATTCTTTCAGGACCTCCGATTCTTCATGTGAAAGTGGGTAAATTCTCCCTTTTGGGGGCAAAACACCCAGTAGGAGATCGTTGGCTCAATTGCAAGCCCCGTAGGGGGGGGGGGGGGGGTGGCAGGGACAGTGCCCTCTGTTTGCTGAAGGCCTCAGATAGATCAGTGTAAGTTTCAGGAATGTCAGGAAAGTTACCTGGAGAGAGTTTAACGAGACAGTGACAACACAAAGGCGGCCCCTGAATCGATAAAAGCGAGAAGGTCAAGTTTAGACGAGCCCCAGGAGAGTGAAGCGGGAACAGACAAGGCATTAGAGGAGATAGGGAAAGTGAGGTAGACTGGGTCTAGATAGGGGGCATTGTGGAAGGCGGGAGGGACAGTCCGAACAGTAATGTCCTGGATGACCACAGTAAAAACAGCAATTCTCCTGTATGCACTTTTGTTTCTCCTGTGGAGAGAAGCGGGAGTGAGCAATCTCCACAGGTTCATGGGGGGAATGGTGAGGGTTAAACCAGGGGGAGCAAGGGCGGGAAGTTGAGTAGGTGCAGAAAGGTTCTGTTATTCTTCGTCCTCCCCTTCGGCAAAGGCTGTCATCCAAATCGATCACTAAGGAAATCACTTCCTTTTTGACGCAATAGAAACAGATTGTCTTTGACTTCTTCAGAGAGCCCTTGCTTAAAAAGAGGGATCGAGTCCTCACCATCATCATCATCAGGACAGCTCCGCCGCAACGACCCGAAATTCCAGTGCGTAGTCCGCCACGACCTCTTGCCCTGCCTCAAAGTCATCAGTCTGGAAGGTGCATCCTGAGATGGGGAGAAGTGGTGAAATACCCTCCGCAAAGTCTCTTGAAAAAGATTAAAGCTTGTTGCTATAAGGGCGAGGTCACCCATTCGAGAGCTCTTCCAGAACAAAGGGAGACAATAAAGGCTGCCTTAGCCAAGGGAGAAAAAAACTCTTCTGGATGAAGGCAAAAAAACATTAAACACTGAGCCCTATACTGAGGGCCCTATACTTGCAAGGATCTCTGTCAAACGCCATAATAAATGGCGCTACTCGGGAAGAATGAGGAGCTGCAGGAGGGGCAGGAACCAGAAGCGATGCTGTAAGCCGTAAGGAAGCCAAGAGTCAAAACCAAAGCGAGAATCAAAGTACCAAAACCAAAATACCAGGAGACGTAGTCGAAAAATAAACCAGGATCAGGAAGCCAAAAACCAAGTAGAAAATAATCGCAAGAATTGGAGTAGTTCTAGCCAGGAAGAACCCTAATACTGAGCACAGGGGAGACTGTGAAGCAGCATTAAATAAGCTGGAAAAAATTGGCTGATTGGGGACTGTTATTGGAATGCAAGGTGGAATGCCAAGTCCTCTGGGGGCGTGGCATAACAATGTCTCAGAGCAACTTCAAAATGCCATTTTGTGTCAAGGCGTCCAGTTTTTCTTGATCCTAACGCCAACTGTAGAAAATAGAAAGCAGACCATATTAATGCTTCTTTTGATTGCATTGGTTGCACCACCCCAAAAGATTGCTGAGTTATGACATTCAGGATCCCGAAACAAAGACATCATGCTATTTATTTTTCTTTGTGCTATTTAGATATTTTGTGATTGACACTTGTTAACATTGTTATATTCTTTTAATGGAGATAAACTATATGATTGATATGTCAATGATCCCAAATTTATAATAATTCCACTTCCCATTTGACATGATAAATTAGTTAGGGCCAGTCTTTCCAGTATTGGGTGATCGGGAGGGGCTCATAAGTCATCAAGTACTTGATGAACAATGGGCTCCGACAAATTATCTATGTAAATTTTGTGTACTTTTCAAAGTAGAAATTAATTTGGATTGCAAAAGGGTTTGCCAGTAATGTCTAAGATAGTTTGAAAAATTTTCTCTATCAATATTAAGACCAGGGGCCCTCAATTGTTTATCAGGTTTACATCCACTACTCTTAAGATAAGATAACTTTTTACAGCTGGAACTAAATGTTACATTTGAGCCAAGAGTTTGTGAGAGGATTCTAGAATAGATCTACTTATCTTTCAGTCCTTTCATTCTGTTTTCATTCCATTCTTTGATTTGCCTTGTCTTGCTATTAGCCATTAAATAATAACAACATCTGGCTGTAACACAATTCTATGATGATTAATCAAAAGGGTTTTCAAACTGAAAACCCCTGATTTAGAGAAATACATGTAATGATGTCCTTTTCCTTGGAGAAACAGGCTTCAAAGTGTAAAACCAGAGTGCAAGGATTGTATCAGTACTTGACCAAATGATCCCCATAGTTATATGCAAATATGTTGTTTCTTATTTTACTCCTGTAAGTTCCAGGGCAAAGTTTCAAAATCTGACTCCTCAAATGCTGTTCAAGATATTGTATCCAAGTACTAGGGAGATTTAGATATAAAACTTTCCTTTTAAAAACCAGCTAATCTTATGTCTTGTGAGCATTTTTTTATGTTTTTGTTGTCTGCGTCAGGCCTCAGTGTATTGATATGAAAATTATTCTTCTCAACAGAGTAGCCGCACAGACACACAACTAATGGCAAATAAGTTTTCTTTTCTTTTCTCATTACATACAGTAGCATTTGAATTATTCAGACATTGGCCAATAAGCATACATTTCATATTTGTTATAAATCAAAGGAAGACATAATTTTGACAAATAAATATAAGATCTTAGGCTGTAAAAATTGTTCATTTTCAAATATAACTATTTTTAAATAATGAAGGTCAGGATTGTCCCCATTAATATTTTCACTATCACTATTATTCCAGTAAAAACATTTGCTCAGTACATGACTTCATCAATATTTAAAAACATGAATACAAACTAGATTCTTATTGTTAATCTTAACGGGTATTTCATATTACACTAAATTACAATCTTAACACTGTTTAACATCCTTCAAATGAAGATTTACATAAGGCTCACTTCAGGTAATTTTACTGTATTTTATCTTTATTACATTTTAAAATTCTTCAGGAGTTTACACCACATTCCATTACACATATCACATTTACATTTAATTGATCATTAATAACATTCAGAAAGGAAAATATGATATTCTAAGAAGGAATTTGAATTTGGATGACAATGCATGTACTGTATTTGGTTTGTCTTCAGAAGAATAAATTTACCATTGGTCCCCATTTTATACTCATACTCTTTCAACAATTATCACAGACACTGATTTTTTTAAGATCACATTTCTTCTGTAAGAATAAAAGGTATCTATGTTGGCATATTGAAATCTGTTTCATTTAATATTTATTAATTTTAATATGAATAATTTAACAATCTGTTGTGCTATGCGAGACAGAAACATATGGCACATTTACTGTTGAAAGATGAACACTTTTTAACTATAAAATATGGACCAATTTAATTTTATTTATAGTAATTGTCTTTAACAATTTGTTTTAAAAGTTTGCAAACAGCTGCATTAATATCAAGTGTTAAATGTAAATGGAATCAAAAATCACTTTGCTAAAGCACATACAAAAGCTCCAAGCCTCCCAGTTTCTACCAATTCTTGCCTTATCAGCACATGTCCTAACATAAGAAAAGTTTTTTTTCCCCAGTAACATTACAACCTTCCACATCATACGGCTGTGAACTGAGCCACACAAAACTGAACCAGCTTAATGAAAGTCAGCATTACCTTACCCACACACATTAATTATCCACTCTTATAACTCTGATCAGCATCTACTACTCAATCATTATCCCCACCCTCCTCCCCGTCAAACTCTTAACACAGTGAGATGACACATTGAATTTTTTTTTGTAAATGTCTGGCTGTGGAAATCGATAAAATGACAAAATGCCCAAAAGAGATCAAAGGAACCCTAACACTCTAATGAAGAGATCCTCAATGGCAGAGCTTGTGGTGCACGAGCTTTTGAATGATTTTAGCAGTTTGGGTCTGTGCAAGGCAGGCTTTGGTGGAAGACTATTCTAGGATTTGATTGGTAGAGACTGGGGTTCAATGATGGGTTGTGGAAGATTCTGCGCCTACCAGGAAGGAGTAACCTGAAGCTATCAGTACTATGGATGGCTTAGTTTAGCCTTATGCAGAATAGGTATTGGAATTGATAGTGAATAAATGCTCGCTAAAACATGTCTGTTATTTGATGCAAAGACACATGGCAATAAGTGAAGGGAATAATAAGAGACTCCTTGGTTAATGGCATCATCAAACTTAACGTACTGAATGTAAGCACAAGAGGATGGATTCCTGGCGAATCCCCTAAAATAGCAGCTAAAGCAATTGGGAGACCAGTCTCTGGCAGGGATGGAGGGTCTCTGCTGGGGCTTTTGGTGAAATGGAAGCTGAAGTGGGGAGATCTGGGGACCGACAACCCAATCGCTTGGTTATCAGAGTTGAGGTTGAGGTAGGGAACACATCACCACCACTGCCTGGGCTATAACCAGTAGCAGACAGTGGGTGGCGGCAGGAGCTGTAAATGAGGACCTTGAACCCAGCCCAGATGGATGCTGTGTGCTTGCACTGAGACCACAGTACTGGTAGCTAAGAGGCTCCTTGAGGGAAAGGAGAAAAGGAGGACTGGGGAAAGGGAAGAGATGGACATTGGAGCCTGGTGCTGTGGGGTGGATGTCCAACAATGAAATGGAAAAGATAGGGGAGAGAGAAATAGGGAAATAGTGAATGAAGCGGGATTTTGGATAAAGAGTGGAGAGGGAAAGGGGAAATAGAAACATAGTTGTTCCGGAGCCTGGGGTACGGAGGGATTAAAATCAAAAGTAGCCAGAAAAAGAGTAGACGTCATGGCAACTGCAGGAAGCCATTTTTTTTTCCACGGAGTGTGGAGAAGAATGGGTCAAAGAGCTGCATGTTCAAGTTGAAGTAAGTAGGCAACTCCCCACTTTGGCTTGAAGGAAAGTGGTAATCAGAAAGCTGGGTATGGAGGTGCTGAGGAAAGGATAGGGTGGGAGCCAGAGCAATTGCACTGACCGCAGCAGAAGCTGGCGGGAATGACAAAGGATGAAGAGGTGGACATGGAGAATTGAAAGGTAAGGTCTTTCTCTGAGCAGAGCAAACCCCAAATACGAGACGATATGTGAAAGATATGTTCAGTAGGCAAAACAGAGTTGGCAAAGAGAAGAGAAGTGGGCAAGAATAGATGTAAACCTCATTGCTGACTTCTGTTTAAAAAAAAAACTCCATCAGTCATGCTCACCTTTGCACATCCATTTTTGTTAAAAAACCTTTCAGTTTGGATCACAAACGACCTCAACTTGCAAAAGCAATGCATGAAACATTTTGAAGAACAAATCAGAAGAATCTTTATTTTAGACTGGAAAACCAAAATATGACAAAATTTATTTTAGGTGTATTTATGATATAACATTCATACAAAACTTGGTAATAATAAATATTCAGGGTAGAGAATGTGTCTAATAAATAGGTATAAATACAACATTAATACAGAAAATAATTTGCAAGTAATAAAATATCCTTCTTTATTTTTAACACAAACAACACTAAGCTACTTAAGGTAAAAATTGTTATGTTTATTGTAAAATGATTATTAAAAAGAAAAAAATACACTTTTTTAACTAAAAAGTTTCAATAGTTCATAAATCATGCTATATATCAAGATAATAAATATATAAAATCAGATAAAGTATGTTTTTATTGTATTGTATGTTCTGCTCATTATCAATGCACAAGTATACTCAATTTTAATTTAAACTGTACATATGCATATTTATTGGTAAGAAAAGATTAACATTCCTTAACTAATTATAACACTTTTTTCTACAAAACATGTAAAACAAGGATATACAGTACAGCACAGTATGCAGCCACCACTGACTTGAAAGAAAAAAGACATTTAATATATTTAAACCAAATGTGTTGAAAATTGGGGGTTGAAAATCTGTCAATAGCGTCCATTTAAAAAAGTGACAGAAAATATATAGTAACAGCTTTGAGATGTAAAGAAAACTTTATAAAAAAAACTTAGGAGTTTCTTAAAATTATTGAGTATAAAATAATTCTTCATTGGAGCTGCCTTTTTCCATGGGGACAAAATCTACATTTTCAGTAAATGTCCCCAGTGGCATATGCATAGAAATTTAAATATTATTATATTATACATTAAGACCTATTCTGGCTTACCTTTAATCTCCCAAAACAAATGTCTTTGTCTATCCATGGAAAATATTACTGGGAAATTGATCCCCAATAACAGGTTTAAAATTCATTGATGAAACTGATAGAACAAAACAGAAATAAAGGTAACCTGTTTTTAAAATTAAATAAGAGTGAAATATGTACACTAAAGTATGAAAGGATGTTATATACATTTAATATATTTTATATAGATTATAACAATTATAGATATTTTATATAATATATTGACTATAATCATTGTAATGTAAATGTGATGTGTGATTTAAATCACATTATTTCTCAACACAAATCCTTGTCTGTCTGCCTTCAATCATTTAGTTTTCATTTGCAAAACAGATGCTGTAATACAGAATAATACCAAATGGCAAAAACTCAAAAACACAGCGAACAAGCATGACAAATTAACTTGTCATTTCAGGTATATTTTTCCTGGCAAACAACAAAAGCTAAGTAGTTGCATATTTCACTGAGATTTACAATGAAAATACCAAATATGTGTCTAACAATTTAGTTGCTTTTAACCCTGTTTTCCCATAGGTTGTCTTGTGCAAACTGCCTTTCATACATAACTATCATAACTAGTTGGTATCTGAGGCCTCCTACAACTTTGGTTTTTAAGAGTTTTAAAGTAACGTAACTTTTGTATTTGCTGGCTGACTGAATAGAGTTCTGTTGTGTACCGGCACGTAACTCTGTATAGTCTGCAAAAAATGATGTTTTAACAGTCAGGTCCAAAGATTTGGTTTAAAATGACAAAACTGAGTTTCCCAAAACAAATGACTCTCACAATCAGCTCCATCAACCCATCGGAACCACACACATCTGCTTTAAATGTAATGCATGTACACATTTACAGAGACAAAGTACTGTACTGCACAAGCCTGCAGGGTTATGTCAGTACTTCAGCTGCAATTGTGAAAGCCCTGATTCAAACAGAAAGAAAGGAAAAAGGCATTTAGGATTGAAAGAAATGCCACCAGAACCAGATGTGCTCTGAGAGCAAATAAAATCCCTGCGTTAAATATATTTAAAGGTTGGCTAAAGGCAAAGAAATTCTAAATGAGCAAAAGCCTCAACACTACCTCCAGACAATAAAAGCTGGCATGGAAAAATGCAACACCTATGATACAAAAATGAAAGAGACAGCAGCAAGGTCTTCGTGTTTCACTACACACTTCTGAAGTGACTTCCAAAAGTGAGGGTCATTCTTCCTGCAATATAGAACAAAGAGACAGATTAAAGAAAGCGGAATGCCAACAGAAGAGAATTTGAAAATACTCTAATACCAAAAAGGAGAAGGGTTTCTCTGCTTAGTCAAAGAAGACAAATATATCCTTTAATGCATCTCATACAAGAGGAATGGCTCTAATTAACAGGCAAATTAAATGGGTCGGTATTGAGTAGTGTGAACCAGCATACCAGACATGCTGCAAATTTATTTTATTCTTGTCTGAACATGTGATAATGTTGATCTAAATTGATTCCGGACTCAAGTGCTGATAAACTGACCTTGGGAGTCACTTAAACTTCGGATTCTTCTTCTTTTCTATTTCAGTCTCCATAAATTAAATGCCTCTTCTAAGACACTAATTTCAGAATAAGGCCAATGAGATGCTCACACTCAAAGTCTGTTTTTGATTAGTTAGTAATGCTAGCTTAACCTAGAGCTCCATAAAAATGCAAGTTTACAGATAATCAGGAGAGCAAACTGACGCATTACAATTTTTACTGTCATTTCAATACTACCAGTCCTTGTTAATTGACGTAATCATACCGTATGTATTGAAAATGTCAAACCAGATATGAAAAATGGTTTTGCATTATTTGAATGAGGCTCGAAAACACAATTATTAATTCTTCATTAACACTACATAACATGGTAAAACAAATTTAATATAAACATATCTCAAGTCCAACAAGCACTCAAGTCCATCATTTTCATCTGACTTTTCTCTGTCTGCACTACTGCTCTTAGCTTTCAGCTGAACCTGTCTCAAAACAGAACAAAAGGTGACAAAATATTGTTACTGTTTTCAAAATAAAATGTGAGTGAATGATTTACACTAATGAAAGTATCAGGGTAATTGATATACTGTACATTTAATATGCTTTATAATGATTGTAATAATTTTCACAATTTATTTAATATATTGAATATAATAACTGTAAGTTACTGTAGTCTATGCAGATTTAAACATGCCTGTAATAGAATTTCCACAAATGGTTATAAAGGATAATGCATGTTATTATAACATACTGTAGCGTTTATGAAAGAGTTCTTCAAGTAAAACATTATCTGTTTTTTTTAAAGCTTAGTTCCCCCAACACTTCTCTCACTGAAAAAAAAAATCACAGTATACATTTCATTAATGTGTGTTTTATATTGTACTTACGAGAATTTTATTCCAAAGCAAATATCGTGGATTTATATGACAATCGTCTGACGTTGCAGACCTTGCTTTTTTATTGCTAAAAGATATTGATTAACTTCTACATTTAAGTGGAAGATATTTTTAAAGAAAGACCCAAATCTGACAATAACATTTTGTACAGCACTTACTGGTTTAGATTTATTACAACTCAAGGAAAGCAGTTTTTAAGTCCTCTCTAGCAAGCAATAAAAAGCAATCTTACTGCCTACAGGTAAATTCAGGGGTTGTAAACTCAGATCCTAAGAAGCCTCTCAAACTAATGTGTCTTTGGAAATGGCTATATTGAAAAGACCTATTCATTAACAAGCACCACTGTAGGCTTTTTCTAACCAGTTACTGTATAGCACTTACAGTACACAGTGAGTGGATCTTAGCCTTGCCTTTTTTGTCCTGTGACAGCTCGACTAGAGTAGCTTTTGTCATTGACCCAGTAGTATTAAAAAGATACCAAACCACAGAAAATAGAACAGAAGAAATACAATTGCACCCTATACATGTGGGTTTTCTAACATAAATTATACATGTACACATAACCTTTGAAAGCATTTTTTCCTTTCAAATAAAGATTTCATAATTATGTGATTAGTGATGATTTACATTAATTATTGGTCTGTTTCTAATAACAAATAAAACTGGAATCAGCCATTGTTCATAAACTTGCTTTAATTGCTAACCCTTGTAACAGAAAAGGAGTGGTGAGGGCCAAAGATGTTTTCCTTGGAAACATGCACATTTGAACATTCTGACATTTTTCACATTGCTAAATCCACAGTGCACAGAGCACAGCTAGCATTGATTAGAGGAGTGAATCATCTCCCAGTGAAAACACTTGGTGCTCACAGTTATCTGGTAGTCAGAAGGATGTTTGGCCAGCCCATGAAGCCATACTGTAGTCAATTACACCACAGTAATTGACTCAAACAATTGAAAACCCCTTGACTATATTTTTAATACTTCAAAGAAAATATAAAGCACTTTCAAACAAGGCCAGAGGTGTAACTCACAGAGTTCACCCTAAAATGAAGTAAAATATTTATTCAATATGTAAATTTGATCTCAATGAATGCGATAATGGGGTGAATGTATTAGAGGTTATTTGGTATAACTCTCCTAACTGAGAGCATGGCAGACTGACTGGAAGGATGGGGTTGAGCAAACATCCTTCATTTTCACAAGGAATGAGCCAGGGAGCTGCTGCAAGTGTGTAGATGGGGTGGTTGGAAGGGTGCATAAAAATGCACAGTGAGATGTATTTATATGTAGAAGATCAGAAATAGGCAAGAATAGGATATAACATCTTGAACTTCTCTTATAAAAAAATTAGACTTAATTTTAAGGCTCAATCTGCAGTATACTACAAATAAAATAAATTATTTTCTTTAGTACTACTTTTACTGGGGTGAGTAATGACCCACCCTGTTGATAAATCTAATAGATTTGGTGGTATTGTCCTTTGTGACAGTCACATGAGTGATTTGAACTGCTTATGTGGAAGCATGACTATGGGATCTTTAGAAATTAATTAAAGGGGTTACACTTTATAAACTTTAAAGTAATTATGGCTCTGCAGCAAGCATTTTTTCATATCACTTAACATTCACTTTAGAGCTTTTGCTGGAGGATTTTATCATATTTAGAATCTAAAAAAACAGTACCACTTATTAGGGATGTGGTGCAACACTGCATTTAATGCATATGTCTAGACTTGTAATGACTCTTCTTTGGTTACTATGCATTCTTCAAATAACTAAGTACAGACAGTATCTTTCAGCTAAATATAGAGTTGTATGATTTTTTTCATTTTTCCACATTTTTCATTTATTCGGTTATTAACATTTTCATAGCTATCACTTTTTCAGGTGTTAACAGCTGTCTTATCAACTTGCCAGATCTAATGAGGTTGCTGCTGTAAGCATATTTTGTGGACCTGTAGGTGGTGCTCTTCACCCTGGACTAGAATTTGCAGACCATTATGGTGATGTGTACTATGTGTTGTCAGAAATTAATCTGGAGTCCTCACTAATTGGCCATTAAAGGTCTTATGTTGCAGTTTGGAAGAATGGAGACATGAACCACAGTGTTATCGGTGAAATTCAATGTGGGCTTGCTCTATCTGGCCTACTTACAGTGACCCCACAATTCAAATCCAAGTCAATTCAAGTCAATTTCTCATTTCTCCATTTACTTGCTAAGTAGTAGGTGGCAGGAGTACATATGAGCAGCTTAAGCTGATCTGCATGACAGCTTATTCACTGGTGGATGAAGCTGATCTCTTCCTATGAATAAAATACAATGGGATCTTTTGGGATGAACAGCAATGTACTGTATGATTGTTATTGTTGGTGGTGGTGGTGGTGGTGGTGATGGTCTGTTGAGAATGATGATGATATAAACATTATGATTATGAAAATATATATTAAATGAGACTCCTGTGTTCTACAGTAGGATCATCTGCTTGTGCAAATGTCAATATCAGTTCGAACATAAAAAAAAACATACCCTCCTCTACACAAGAGTGTGACTTCCATATACCAGATACTACTGGATGATCAAGAATGTGATAAGATACTGCAAATGCACCCATAAAATATAAACAATTCATCCATTATAGTATGCTCTGTGGGAATTTGACCATACGGGCAACAGTTATAGGTAATAGGTCAGAGTTTGCCATATTGCCGAATTTAATAAAGTCCATATAGAGTATGTACTGTACGGTAGTAGGTGTGTACATGGTAAAGTTCTTTCAAATTTCATTAGGCATAAGATTACCTCATACCAAACCGGAGGCATTGAAACAAGCTAATAAAAATTTAGGGTGGTAAAAAACCACGTACTATCAAAGACAAGGGATTAAATAATTAACCTTCTGTTCATATGTAATAAAAAGCATTGTCTTGAATCATAATTACTACAGTATCTATCTTGGTCAGATATGTTTTGTGTTGCTGTGTATTTTATTATCAATTTACAGATCTTTTTTTAGTATACCTCTTAATAGAGTTACAAAAATATAGTTACAAATAGCATCATATATTAATTAGGCCAAAACTACTTATGGTTAGTGACAATTTCACAACTGATGGTCTCCTAGGCACTCTCTTGGAGTCAAAATATATATTTTTCAGGCTAAACAGGCAGGTCTATGAATTTAATGTAGTAATTGTTAATTCATTAAATAACTTTATAAATGCTTTATCCAATTCACTATCATGGGGGAGCTGGAGTCTATCCTGCCAAGCAACGGCCACAAGGCAGAGCACACCATGGACGGGACACCAGGAGAGAGACACACAGACACAAACACACACCAGGGACACCTTTCCCCAGAAGCCAATTAATCTGTCAGTATGTCTTTGGACTATGGGAAGAAACCAAAGCACCCAGAAGAAACCCATACAAACTCCAGGCAGATACAGTAGCAACCCAGGATTGAACCCAGGGCCCCAGTGCTGCGAGGCAAAAAATGCTAATGACTACATTATCATGCTGCCCCACGGTAGTAATTATAGAGATATAAACTGTTCTTTCCCTACAGTGTATTTGGTGTTCATAGATGTTCATTGCTATATCATGTTGTTTTTATTCACTGAGGTTGTATTTTAGTATAATTCAGCAGCAGTCAAGTTGACCAGTTCTTCAGATCTCCTTGTAAAACAGCTGATGCCCAGATATTTATTCTTAAGATTGACAGATATTTAAACATTTAGAATTACCACTTATTTCACAAAAAGCTAAATAACAGTGCAGGAGAACTTGCAACATAATCTAGAATTCAGAATCGATCTAAATCCTTTTCATCACATACTTGTACATACAGTATTCAGTACTGTATATCAAACAATTCATATAAACATACAGTACAAAAAAGCAAATATACAAATCACAATACCTTCAAGAGTGAGTTGATAGCTCCATGGTATCCTTTGACAGATAGACAATCCAGTACACAAGGTTGAATGCACCAAAGGACAAAGGGAAAAGTATACGGGCATATTTGTCTATTTTGCTTGTCCCCGTAAGTTGGATATTTGCAGGAATGGCAGATCCTTGCTGCAGGAATTGTGGCTGTGGTGGGGGTGTATAGCTTTCTTCAATCGGCGGTTCGTTACGGGAAACCACAGAGTTCAATCTCTTCTTTAGGCTGCTATTGGAATCTGAGTGCTGCTCCAGTTCATGAAAATAAAAATTAAAAAAACACGGGATCAATTTTTGATTTTCTCCAAGTGTCACAAAATGAGCAAACAATTATCATTTTGTTAACAGGAACCCGCTATGCTTTTTTTTTTTACTTGGCCAGTAAAAACATCTGATTATTTTAAATAAATGATATAGAAAGAGCAGCAATAGGCTCAATGATTGAACAGGGTTTAGGCTCTGATAAGAGAAGACTTTGATTTTGAGATATGATCAGGGTGACACTAATGCCATTGCTACCATTAATGTGAAACCAAATAATCTATTTGTTTGTTGATTTGCAATATGCATTCAAAAAATCAATGACTATTGGTATACTTGATCTTTTCTCTCATTAAATTGTTTTAGTTATTTAAAACAAGCTCCTCTGAGCTTGTATTTTACTTATGTTCTATATTAATGAGCTTGTTTTGCTTTAAGAAAATTTTGAACAGCTTTGTGTATATTACAGAGACGAGTGGGGAGTATGAAGGGGGGGGATTTTTGAATAGCTTCCATGACATACAAGGTTGTAACTGCAAATGTCAGCTGCCTATCGCTGTGCACTACCCGTTGTGGTGTAAGATCATGCTGGGAGGAACTGCTGCTTAGTGTTTTAATACTGTGCTATTTTTGAAACGACAATGACTGTGAGTTTATGTAGGATAGCTCCCAAAAGGCTTGATATTTTTCCACTACCTGTGACAAATTAACATCATTTATTGCTAAACAATATTTTGTCAACTTCATGTAATTGAACAAAGGAGTGATCAGTTTTCATTTCAAATACAGAGCTTCTGCAAAGTGTACTGTATGCCCTCGCAGTCTTTTGAGATCCACCACTTCAAAATTTCAAAATGTATTTTGACAGTCCTCACTGCTCAGTTCCTGTTTTGGGCTTTCTGAGCGCTTAGAAACAAATGCATGGCAAAGGCTCTCTGTCTTTCTTCAAAATTCCCAAAGATGATGTGTGTCTCCAAACCCGCTCTTGTTAGTTAAAAATAATGGCTACTAATTTCTTGTATTTAACCTTCCTTTTTTAAGCAACAGAAAATTAGGTGATATTTAAAAATTGTGTAAAGCAATATAAATGGTTAAAACACACGCAAAATCAATATATGTGCATAATACAGAGCAACCCTGTGATTTGTATTCCACTTGGTTAGTGTACAGAGGACACAAATTGTTCTTTTCAGTACTTTTACTAGCTTACAGTACAGTATGTACACCTAAAATGCATACAGACTTTAAAACCTTAAAAAAGGTTACGTTGACACAAGCGCCTCCAAATGCGTGAAGCTATCCAATGGTAATGCCTGAACACTGCTCCAACATCAAAGAATGCACCTTGTGCATTTAAATTGATTTCATGTACTTATGTAATCTGCTGCAGTACCACAAAAGTAACTGCAATATCAGTTCCACACTAAGCCACTTTGGCTGCCTGCTCTTGTCTTGTATCCTATTACCAAAGGGGAAGAAAATTACCGACACAATCTCCTCCTCGCTCGTTGCAGCTGCAGCCTCTAATGCTGCTGCCTTGGCCACCTTTCGCAGTGCTCTCTGAGCCTGGATGTTGGTAAAGTAGTTGACAGCCGCAAACTCAATGAGCGCAGAAAAGACAAAGGCAAAGCATACTGCTATGAACCAGTCCATGGCAGTGGCGTAGGACACTTTCGGCAGGGAGTGTCGAGCACTGATGCTGAGGGTAGTCATGGTAAGGACAGTGGTGATACCTTGAAATATAGATGAAAAACTACTTTAGAAGCCTGAATGAAACAAGCAAATCAAAGTGGAGAGACTATTTGCTCCAGGCTGAGAGGGACATAGCCCCCACGTTCTCTTCCCTATTAGTTAATTAATATACTGTATATACTGTAAATCAACGTCATGCATATATGAAACATCAAACATATACTGTAAAGAAATGGTTACTTGCAACCCATGTCAATATTATTTTCAGAAATTCCCTTGCTACCCATTTCCGTTACAAGTTTCACCCTTATTGTTGACCCAAATATGAGTTGCCTGATTTGGTTTATCTTTAGTATCTTTAGCCAGTACATCAAAAGATGATTGAACGTAACACAAAAATAACTGAAAATATGTGAATCCGAAAAACAGATAAATAGCCAGTTCAGACTCAGTGACCACTACCAGTAACAGCAGTTTGATTCAGCAATCTACATATTTATAGTGTAAATTATATGAGCTTCTACCCATTTTTTTGTGCCTGTAATGAAGTCAAAAAACGAATCACAAATATTTGTATAGTTGTTGTCACTTAATGTAATATTCTCTTTTCATTTTCATGAAGCATAACAGGTTCTAAACATACTGTACGTAATGACATGGGTTTCAAGAAAACCTTAAAATCAAAGAGCTTCTTTGGATATTAGTATTTGAACTTACACATTACACATTTACATATTATATCTACTGCATTTGTGTCCACAAATCTTGACAAGCACCTTGTTTTCATTCCCTTTATGTAGGGAACTTTTGCCTCTTTCTTAATGCTTATATATATTTATAAGTTTTTAAGCAAAGCACTGATACTTCTCTTGTTATAAGGGGTCTTCATTCTCATTTACAACACCCTTCCTACAACCTACTGTACACTTTATTTACACTTTATTTCCAGATCACATTGAGATTTTTTGGGCAAATATTTATGGTGGAACACAGAAAAATTAAACAAAAGATTCTGTACATTTTCTAGATACTCTGTTAGATGGAGTTATATTACTGTTATTGAAAAAGTGCTTCCTCCAGTTACTGAACACAAATGCATCTTAAAATCACAACTGATTTACTGTAAAACTGCTACACCATACAGTAGAATGAAACAGATACTGTATGGGAGGCTTTCATACCAGCTACAGTTCTTGCAGGAACAGACTCTTTGTTGATCCAGAACACAACTTGGGACAGAACGACAGTCATGAAGCATGGAATGTATGTTTGAATGAGGTAGTAGCCTAGTTTTCTTTCAAGATGAAAATAGACCACTTGCAATGCATATTCACCTGAAATGAACACATGATGGACAATGATAATGGTCAGTGGAACAAAATGAAATAATAAAGGTTTACATGTAACAAGAGTTTAATGAAATCAATAGTATGTGATAGAGGCACTATTTTACTGCAAAATGCAATGTGCACGATGTGCCTTATATACCAGAAGTGTAACAGAATTGTTTATAAAAGATGTACAATCCTGCATATGTTATTTAAGACAATCAGTAGTAATGAGACCAAACTCAACCGATTAAGTTAAATAAAGGTGTCGTGCATTTCTTCAATTTGTTTAAAAAAAACATCTGTACTCTATAGCCTATGAAATTAAATTTTCTTTCTGATATATGGTACTATAAATTGTATATGTGTATATGTTTTTAAGGGAGAGATCCTGAAATTTTAAATATTAATTGGCTGGATTTACTAAATCACATTTAAGGAGGGAGAGCTAACTGTTACATAAGTAACAGCAAGAGCTGTTCTCATTCCGTATTTCAGGGGTGTACTCAATCTTCTTAATGTCCCAGTAGCAAAAGCTATTGTAATGTCAATTTAATCTGCATACAATTCACAAAAGCAAAACATAAAAAACAAGCAAAGAAATACACCCATCTGATTTTTCTCTGCATCTACAGTAAAAATATATACTTTGATCAGAGTGATTTCACTACTTCAGGTAAAAAAAAGTGCTTGTTTTTACAAAACAAAGCAAATTTGTTTTTAATATATTTACCAATTAGGAAACTAAAACTTGAGTAAGATCACTTCCAAGCAAGTCAAAATAAAAGAGGTTCATTCAGCCTTTGTATCATACAGTCTGAGGAAAATAGGTTTTTGTGCCACTCCAGGGGAATGTCTCTCTAATGTTCTCGTTAATTAGACATTCACATAGTTTATTTCCAAGAAGAAAGAAATGGAATGTGTTAGTTTGTGACAAAAGTCACCATTTTCTCAAATAAAGGCTTATGGCACTATACATGTTTATGTTGATAAATGCTTAGTGCTGAGAAAATACTGTACAGTGAGGTTAATACTTTGTGGTGACACCCTGTGCTTCATGAGCGGCAGTCATGTGCTTATACTTTTTATGCACACATATGATGGTCATTGTCTGCAGAACTGTAGCCTAGTCCTGATTTAGAATTGGTAAGAAAACTGAGAAGAGGGTTTGCTGGGATGCTTTTGATCTATGCATTATGGAATTCATCTCAAGTTGTTTGCCAGACCTTGGCAGAGATGTCTTAGTTTTTGTAGTTATGCGGTATGGAGTATCTATGAGGTGCCTTTTAGGCCATTATTCAAACTTTACCTCTCATACACACACAAATTGCTCTCAAATACACACAAAATGCTTTTTCACACTCACAAAAATTGCTCTCACACTCTCCATTTTACCTCTCACGTTCATATAAAATGCTCTCAAATTCACTAGTTTTATCTCTCACATACACAGAAAACGCTCTCACATTCACTAGTTATTTTGTGTATATGTGAGAGCATTTTGTGTGTGCATGAGAGGTAAAGTTTGAATAATGGCCTAAACGGCACCTCATAAGTATCACAGCTTGTTGACGCAAGAAACAGTTGCCTACTTTAAAAAAATGAACACTTCGAGAAAGAACACAATAAATGTAATGGATGGTAGTGAATCACTGTAGTGCATTACAATAATGTAAAGAAAGTTAGGATCTTACTGTACAAGTCTGCGGCACCCAGCCCAATCACTAGACACATTTCTCAGTGAATGTGTGGCTATCCTTGACTAATTCCTGGGAAAAGCACCCAGGTGAACTAACATTCTTCAAACTCTGTAAAAAGTAATTCAGGTTGAGTGCAAAGAAGGGGTTGTGATCCTGCAGGTTAGGTGTGCTGGCCAAAACCCAAAGTTTAAGCACAGAATAAGGCAAAGACTAACACCACAAAATGTTGACCCCATCACGCACCCTAACCCCACGTGTTCTACTTACATACAGTATACTGTATACTGTTTACATTATTTGCAAAAGATTTACTCATTCCAAGGCAGTTTCTCATAATATTTAGAAAAATATGTAGCCATCTAAATATTTTGTTACAAAATGTTGGCACCTTGAAGTCAGTGCTTTGTATCCACTGCGTAAGTTTACTATAGTTATTTCCCTGTATCTCAAGAACCTGTGAGTTCCCAAAAGACCATATAATATATTATGACTCTGTTCTCTAAATCGCCTGCTCCTTTTAATAGTGCCACAGGTCTCATGGCATCACCGTGTTGTTTGAGGTAAAAAGCAAAGCACAGATCAGTCTCAATCAGTTAAGCTCCTGTACTTAAAGCTTCTAGAATATCTTCTTATTACACAGAGGTCACCTGTCTTTTAGAACTTTACAACAAGCCGTTTTGATTTAATGAGTTGAGTAATGGTTCCTGCTCTAATTTTTTAAAACATATTTTGTTTGTTATAATTATTATAATTTTAATGGCTCTTTACATAAAGAGCTTGGATGTATAATTTGCACCAGATATTAACCTAGCAATAGCTATTCACTTTTAAACTTTCAAAAACTTGAAATGGGAAATGAAATCTTTAATCTATTTAGTATTAGAAATGCCTGCATGTTATATAAGATCTCCTCAAGGACATGAGAGATTTGTGGAACTGAAATGTCATCTAAACAACATTTTATTTTTATTAGAAATTAACCCAGCAGGACATACAAAGTTAATGAGTTTCTGAAAATGTACATTCCAAAAGTAGCAAACTTAAATCCATGCAAATGATTTATATCTTCCTTAATTTCAGTCCAGTCTAAATTCTGAAGGACTTGTGAGAGAATCGTAATCTGCACAAACCAGCCTTCTCACTCATATGAGTAAAATCAAACAGAGCAAATTAAAATCTAAATTGAAAGGATCAGAATCAAACTAAGAAAAAGAACTCCCTGTTCCTAAGGCAAAAATCAAACCCCTATGTCATGCAGTAATCTAAGTCATGTAAGCTGATCCTGAAAAAACAGCTTGAAAGTTCAACAAATATGAATTAGTATCCTAAAACAAGCTTTTACAACTCATCCTTGTTACCAGCAATTACAACCTGTTCTTTTAGCATGCTATTAAAGCATTAAAAATCACACAAATTAAATCATGGATGGATGGATGTTGGCCCGTTATGCCTTCTGGCATGTAGGGACAGTAACATCCTGTTGCTGTTTCCGTAACATTTGTTTTTTTTTTTTCTGGGACAGGGCTGTTAGCTTTGTGCCCAGTCTCCAACATGGAGGACCTGGCGCCCAACAGGGGACACAAACCCACGCTCTGAGAGTATGAGTCTCATGCTCTACCAACAGAGCTAGGCAAGGCCCTCAAATGAAATCATAAACATAAATCTTTTTAATTGATCTTTTTTCTAATTTTACATATCCTCCTATGTTTAACAACATACTCCTGTGCTCTTTCATACTGAAGCAACTTGGGAAAAAAAACTTTATTTAAGAATGAAGTTCATATAAGGCTGTTTATTTATAAGTATATCCAACCTCAAGATTTAAGTCTTTGTGTAAGATTGAAGTGTTTGTGTTTGTCATTTCAGTCTTTTGCTGAAATGAGGAATGATAACAATCAGATATATTTTCTAACCCTGTTACATGTAAACACTGATGATGTGGCTATATAGTGGACATTTAATATAACATCCCAGAGCCTACCAAATACAGTTCTAGCAGGAACTGACTCCTTATTGATCCAAAAGGACACCTGAGAAAGTATGACTGTCATTATGCACGGAATGTATGTCTGAATCATGAAGTATCCCATCTTCCTTTGCAGGTAGAAGTAAACTGTCATAACTATGTATTCACCTGTCAGAAAACAAATGGATTTTTGGCACAAACAATATTGGGGTTTCACAGTTTTAGAACAACAGCACTTCAAAACACTTCTGATCTTAATCAAACTAAAAGAAAACGTTCTTTTTCGTCACTTAAAATTTTAAAGTTTAGCTTTTTTTGGACTTCTCTCTGGATTCTCTGGAACAGATCAACAGGATTGAGATCTACACACTTTCACCTGCACTTTCAGAGTTTACATATTCTAGTACACTACACAACCATTTTGAGTGACTGCTTTATTTAGTAACCACTGGACAGACACAAATGATTAGTTCATTCCACAGTTTAAGGGAGCAACCAGAATATTGGCCCATGCTTTTCCTAAAGAAAAACCTAATTTCAATATATCAAAAACATTACCATCATTGCCATGTCTAAAAAAAAATGAATATATGTGCTTTAATTTCACAATAACATTTAATCACTCTACCCAGCTGGAAAATTTGAAACAGTAAGAAACTGACATTTTCAATTCTAACCTTATAAATATAAACCACCTTACATTTTGCTAAGAGTTACAGCACACTGTATTGAAACTTTGAGCAAGGTCAATTAAAATCAAAATAATTTATAATACTCTGCTATAAATATTGGTATGTCATTCTCTCAGTCTCTTGATCATATTGCTGGTTAGCTTTAGCATCTACGTGTGTTCAGGGGAAAAATAAATACTTCTATTTCAACCTTCACATAGAAATCAAACTCTACTTTATAATAAAAACCTACAAGTCTACTTGGTAGTCATTCAACTGAAATAAATATGCTCCTTACCTGTGTTTGATTTAAGTGTTTCACTTGACACAGTCTGTCCTATTAGATCATACTGAAGTAAACTTGATGACTCTTCTGGGACTTCTACTGAGTACAATGGTCCCTTCTTCCATGTATAAATGATTTCACTTTTGGGATAGGCATCTATATTGTAAGCAAATAAAAGATTGTAATAACTATTATTAAAATATATCTATCACATACACTCTAAAACTACACCCACTCCTCCAGAAAAAAAGAAAAATGTAAATAAATTAAATAATACTTACAGCTACCAAACTTCAAAGGACATGCATGACCATCCATTGGAAAGTTCATTAATCTCATGGGGCATTCTGCATTGATGGTGAGTCTGAAATGTATTAACATACACCAAGGATAAGGTTCATATACAGTACAGTACCAAAAAGTTAAAATACACATTACAGATCACACAAAAATATTACAGGAGGAATAACATTATCCAAGAATTAAATGTATTGAAAAATGTTTATTGCGTGTTTTAGTCAAAGTACATTTTGCTTAACCTGCTTGTCTGAGGGCCACAGGACAAGGAGGCTGGGACACCCTGCAGAGTGAAAAGTGAACCAAGAGAGAGCTGCATAGGTGGGGTGGAGGTGAGAATCAAAAGATGAATGTGAAGGAGAGAAGAGGCTAACGTATAGTATTAGAGTTTTTTTAAAATACAGGAAGTTACATCAGGAATGATTATGATTTAGGCCATCTGAACTTTCCTGCTGTTATCCTTCCTGAACCTCCATTACTGTTCACATACAATTGTAGTACTGTAAGATAGAAACATGTGATAGGATCCTAAGACAGAATTATGTGAGCATAATTAGCAGAATTATGTGAGCATAATTCTGCTAATGATTAAAACCTACAAAATAACACTAATCCCCTTCAAGAAAACAGTGAGGTAATCCTAAATGATTCATATTTTCAAGATATGTGCAGTAGGAGATCTGGATATTCTGTAACAAAATATTTAATCTCAGACTTTTATATTTAGGACATATTGATGTTTTGGACATACCTCATTGTATATAGCACTGTCCCATTCTGCATGATCCTGAAAAGCTTGTTAGGGGTGGTCATGTTGTGAGAGATGGACTTCTTGCCATTTCTGAAGAAGGTGTCAGGAGTCCAGATCTTACTAACCATTAGATTGTTGAGTCTAAGAATTTCAATGGGCCCATCAAACTTCAATCTCTCATCAATCCATGTCTGTCTAAAGAATACATCCATTGTATATTCCTAGAGGGAACAAATGAGAAATGTTGTCACCCCAACTTTAATCATTGTCCAATCATACAAGCATTTTTAAATTAATAAATATGTCACAGCCCTCACAAGGAAAAAATGATTGACGATGGATGGATTAATGGGTTTCAAGGTAATCAGTGCCTAAAAGCACTGCAGAATAAATCTAATAATTTTAATGTATGCCCTTTTATATTAGGTTTTATTAGGATTTTTGTTTCTTATGTTTTTCACATGGTGGTTCAAATAGATTTAGATGCAGTGAAAACAGTGTAGTTTGCACCAAAGATAAGACGCCCAACTGTGTCCTTCACTGGAAGGGATTGTCAAGCAGATTAAACTTTCTAATCAGCTTTAATAACATTCTGCCCAAACACCAGAATAATGAAGGCAGCACGAACATGACTTGAGGCAGTGGACATGTTAAAGCTCAGAGCTCTTAGCAATTCTAATAGCTTGTCTCTAGGAACATGAACATAAAACACACGATTTTATTAACATGAATGAACAATTTGTTTTCACAAAACTGAACTCTATACATAAGAAAATAATACAACTTACCATCTCAACATCTGAAACTGGGCCAAAACTGGTAACAAAGATGTCTGTTTTGACTTCAGTAACAGGACCTTAAAAAGATTTATTGTTTATAGTAGTCTTTAATATTGCTTGCATCAAATCCCAAGCGAAATTAATTAAAATGCAGTAACTATGAAAAGGGTACAAACTTTCTACTTTGAGTTAACAAAGCTGTGGTTCTAAAGTACAATAATTTACAATAATCCTGTTAAATTAAGACACTATACTGTGTTAGGTTTCTTTGCACTGCAATGATCAGAATAATTAAACTCTTTTTATTGGTTGGCCTGCACTGTGTACTGCTTAATTGGTCAGTGCATAATTTAATTGCTCAGACATGAGAAGCACTCTAGGGCAAAAATGTATGACAGAGACATTAATCAGATCGGTAACACTTCACAGAGACGAAGAAACTGTTTCCAGGGTCTCCAGTTTTCCCAAGGTTCTGCCATGGCCTTCGTGCAAAACAAACATTTTAGGCACACGTCAAAATATTTGTCGTAAAGTTCATACAACTGCACTGAACACCTGTTATTAACACAGCCATAGAAACGTCCGCAATACCTCCAAATCCAGGTCGTAGTCGGTTATCGTAGCCATCCAGCAGCCTGTCCAAAATACGTGTGATGTTTTCTGAAAAGATGCTCACTTCTGTTGGCTGGGTTCCCCACGCCACGCCAACACTGGGATGTAAATAGATTTTAATCGATTTTGTTGTCAAGCACGTTTGCTTCTCAAACTCAGAAAGTTAACTTGCCAGAAATATATATTTATCTGTATTTATCTGTATGCTATACTAATATAAAAGAAAATCGTTATATTAAAACATGGTATAAGCAAACGATGACACCAAATAAACATAAGTTCCCCTTCTTTTATTCTGGTGACACGACAGAATTACACTTTATCAAGAAAACACTTACCAAACCAAGAGAAAGCGATTTATCAGAAAAGCCATGCCTCTGGCGCACAAGACCAAAAAGCCCTTGTCAACTGTAATAATTTGCATATTCCATATTTTGATTCTTCTAAAATTTTGATCCTAAGCTTCAATGTGAATCGGGATGCTTTACTCCCCGTCCTCAGCGACTTCACTTGTGCGTTTGTGTCTCATCTGACTGGCTCAGTAGGAAAACTAGAGTTTTAAGAGACGGAGAAGCACGGACGGAGAGCATTGACAATAATCGAATAAGGCATTATGGGAGATTAAAAGGAAGAAATCCACTGATAGTTTTGGCAGGGAATTAGCAGGGACCCGTTAGGAGATTTGGAAAAAGCTCAAATGTCCTGCTGTTGGAGATTACGCCAGCTATGGCTCCAATTTCTCTGAGAGAGAGCATTCTACAGATGTTAATTCATAATAAAGTTTAAAAGCTCCATATTATTCTGAAAGACCTGAGGTACTGTATATTTCCATTTGCTTTATTTTTTTATTAAGCGAAACAATATTTACTTATATCGTCTCTTACTCAGTTAAGCCTAGATGTATCTACGTACTGAACACCATATAGTACAAATCTGTTTTTTAATCCTGACTAAGATTATTGTTGTTACTACTTCAGCTGCTGTGACCAGTATTGAACAACTGTTCTAGTGCCAACAATGATAGCCTGCACTTACCAGGAATCATTCAGACCTAATTCGGAAGTCGCTTAGCATCATTTCAGTTTCAGCACACAGCGTACGGTATACTGCTTAAGCTTACATAGGTATATGACTCCTTTTACAGTACCCCCGCAGCACCAGGCAAAGATACTGTATACACAGTATAAATATCAATTAAATCTCACTACGAAAGGAAAACGTCACAGTCTATAAGCCACTGGCTTACTGTACTTACATGCGCATTATCCAGCCTTAAATAGGCCAGAAGAAGACGGGCAGAGTAAATTAGTTGGAGATTCAAGAAAGGAGAACCCTTACGTTATGAAAAAAAAACTGGTAATACTCCCATCTGTATAGCACTCTGGACCGTCTACTGACTGAAGTTACCCCAAGCAATTCTTCAATACTGGTGCCCTTTTATACATCTGAGTGACCTGGTGTGATCAGTACCCATACACAATAGTCTCCACCGTCCCTCCAAAACCAGACCCAGAGCTTTATTATGCAAAAAGAGACGCCTTTTATAAGAGAAACTGAAGTTTGTAAGAGAAATTGCAAGAAAGAATGTTGGTGGTGTTAATGATAATACCGTTTTGCGCAATAGAGTGCTGACCATAAAACTATGCAATAGTCTTTATAAAATGTTTTGTAAAGAAGGAAGAAGGTGAGGAAAGGACCCAGGAAATGATACGATAAAATCCAAGGTATTTCTAATGAAAACAATAAAAAGTAAACTATTTTTCTTTTTTTTTCTTTTTTTTATATAAGAGGAAACTAGTCGTTTCCCAACAAATATTTAAGCTGCTGTTGATTTCAGTTATTCCATTAGAACTGTCCAATGGAAAAGTACAGAGATTGTGGTGCAATTTGGTGTAATTTACAGTACAGATAATTTGGTGCGACAGGGATAGTCAAAACCTGCTTCGAATGTGCAATACAGTACATGTTAAGCAAAGTACTGTAAGTGTTGTCGGGAAAGTTGAACCGACTTGCATAACATCTATAACATACTGTACAGTATTTAGAATTTAAGAAATTAGACGTCCAAGACAGATGTCGTGTCACAGAAGTTCCAGAACATGTGCAGCTGCGATTGCTGACAGGTAAGGATATCCTGAATAGAAAAGATTACAGTGAACTCCACCAAAGCATATTGTCTGTTGCAGTAAGTTCATAAACTTTTCGCAGAAATCAAGTTTATTTGACCAAATCGTTGCTCATTGTATATTTATAGGTATTAAAATACAATGAAAGACTAATAGAACTGGTGGAATTCCTCCAATGCTACCCAGTTTACTGTATTTTGGAGGGGGGATCATTGTGGTCTCGCCACAGAAAATAAACGTGTAACACGTGGAAGCTTGTGTAAAGCTTGGGTTTTATGCCAACCCATATACACTAACTCTATGATCACTATAATCGTAACACCGGAAGACAGACTAGAATTGAACAAAAACTGTAATCAATTAAAAATCCAGTTAAGTCAATGAAGACGCACTTCATAGGAATATACTGGATGTCTCCAGACTCCTCAGTGAAGCATTGTTCAAGAAAATGGTTAGACGTCCCTAAGGTTAAAGCAATAATAATACTGAAAGATTATATTGAATTTTCTTTACAGATATTCTCAGACTAAAATGCCAATATGTCTTCAGTCTGCTTCAGTAAAGCATTTACTGCTATGGGATTTAAATGCTGTGTCCGACAGACTATGCAATGAAGGTTGATTATTCCTACGGTTTAAATATAAACGAACATTTTAGAGGTGTCTGGTCCTTTTTCATCTATCAGGGTAATTATGTAATCGTATCAGTACAGTACATCACTCTCATACAGTAATATACTTCTGTACTTTTGTTCACTTAGCAAACCAATCCATCCAAAAAGGAGAATTACAGTTACAGCCATGTTAACATCATTGGGTTGGATCAATCATTTGTGCTGTATTTCTATGACAACAATATAGAAAGCTGCTGTAGCGATTTACAGTACCATGAAACGTGGAGTTACCGTGTACAGTAAATTCAGGGTTAATCTACACTATATGGATTAATTTAATGATTATTATGTGATCTATGAACTATTACATTTTAACATAATGTACTGTATCCGGCTTGTTCATGTTAACGATGTCCTAATGCTTTATGACTAAGTTTTAAAGCAGAAGTCGGTTTTATCGAGCTTTGGCCAAAATATAAAATAATGTTTAACGCACCGGTGAATCTTATTGTATAGCGCTACTAGGCTTCCCGGAACTAACACATCAGTTAAAAAAAGAAAAAAAAAAAAGATGAATTACATGTTTTAATCCTTGCGCATCCTCTACCCAGTCTACAATGTGCGCTGTTATACATGCTGCGTTCAAAACAGATGGTTTGAAATAGATAGGAGTCAATACTGTACGTCTTGTCCCTAATTCGAGCTTTTGAGGCATCCATAATGGAGTCTCTGAGGTACGGTGCTTAAATATATCATGCGGGTTTTAATACCATTGGCTGCCAAAGTAAAATGAATTGACATATCAAAGTGATACTCCAACACTGCGTACAGTGGAAGACAAGATACATCTAGTTTATACTGTATGCAGTTATATACTGTTCTAAATCAGATTAGCACTGGGTCGACACCTTTTCTTTCCCTTGTAAAATTCGTAAAGGTTCATTAGAAGTGTACTTCAAGCTGTTTTTTTCTTGAAATAAGCTCATGCTTAAGGGTTTTGCAGTGAAGTCTGACAATATTTAGGCTTTGATACGTCTTTTATAGATGAGGCTCATCTACTGTACCACACTAATTTAGACATTCGTCAGACGAGGAATCAACTAGGTTCCTGGCGTCACTAAGCCGTTTGTATGTTGTAACTGACAGAGCTGCTGCATCAGTGCTTTAAGACCCTTTATGACCCGATGCCTGAATATGGTAATTTCTGTGTGGAGTTTACACGTTCGCTCTGTGTTCACATGTTTTTTTTACTGAGCGGGGTTTCCTCTTTCCTTTCAAAGACATATTTATGTTAATTGGAAACATAAACAATGTCTCTTAGAAAAACTTAACTTTTAAGTTGCAATTGAAACATATTTGATTCTTACATTCTTAGCTTGAGGGGCTACAGTTCTTCAGGACAAAATCTGCCAACCCAATAAAGTATTAGAATAGTTATAATCTAATGCTCACCTATTAAGAAGCCAATGATATAGTGCTAAACAAATCCTGAAAGATACTCATACAGTATCGAAATGTATTTTATAACTCCTTATCTTTCTCTGTCTCCTCTGAGAACTAGACAAGTGCACAAGTCAGTGATTCTGTAGCCATTATGTGATCTGCTTTCTTCTTGGAATTTTTGCCAGACTTACTGTATTTGTCATTTTAACACCTTCTTGTCTTTCTTTACTACAGTATATATCATTCTCTTGAGGTACTAACCTAAGCTTTCTACAAATATTAACGTTATGCACTCAGACAGTGCCACGAAATTAGCAATTTATAACTAGATTCACTGTACTAAAACATTTATGTGAAATTTGAGACAATCAATTGGCATGTTTGGTTGAAATTCTGATATCGTTATTAGAAGAGGAACACAACATTCATTCATGCAAAAAATTAAATATGTTTGGGAATTGGTTGATGGGGATGATCTTTTATGATTACTGGGCCCAAACTATCACGAGAAAAAAAATGTACTACATTGAAAATTTCAACTACACAATAAGCATGGGACATTTTCGGAGTAAAGAATATCCCCTATCAATCCTCTTTCTAACAGAACACAGTGTAAGAATGCCACTCACAGAGTAATGTAGCATACAGGTACTGTACCTGTAGGAGAGTAAATCGTAGTGAATAACTCAATAGTTTTATAGAAGACTTAGGACCACATATTTCTTAGAAAAGAAATTAGCAGCTATGGTACTTTCTTGTTCCAAGAATTGTTTTTATCAATAGATTGGCATTTCCTTCAAAATATGTTTTGATTTAAACTTTTCAAGCTAACGTTAGTAGCATTCGTCACATTCAAAATACACCTGAGTCATTATCAACACGCAAATGAATAACTGGGGTTTGCTAGTACCTTCACAGTGATGTTCAGGAATTTGTGTTTTTGTAGGACCACTTTGCCGACGTGGTAAGGCCAGATCTCTTAACCATATTTCTACTCAATGGTAAGTAACAATGCATAGATACTTTCCTTGTCAAGCTGCATTAAAGTCTTCTAGCTTAGTGTACTGAAGATTCATACCAGGCAAAGCTTCTGATTTAGATAGTAGTTGAGATACGGGGCTTATCTAATCTGTCAGAAAGCGATGCCAAGATTGTTTTTAACGTCTGTAGTTACACCTTTTAAATATTAGATTTTTTAATTTAAGTTAATGAGATCGTCGAATGTGTTTCCTAAAAATCACATACCGTAATCACATACTTGCTCTGGAAACCGGGATTACACGATTTCAGTGTATTTGATTCTGCGAGTGCGCATTCATGCAGCTACTTATGGTCCGGCAATTTGTAGGCAATTCAGGACCTCAGCGCTTCATGTAACGTACTGCCCCAAGGTCCCGTGGTTTAAGTGTTAAGGAAGATGAAGAGCACATTGCGCTTGTTCTGAATAGAATGACGGACACGTAGTAAAGTCATGCCTGTGCGTTCTTTTATAACATGTTTCTATCTCACTCACCAGTACACGGTGCGATAATGTGGATACATTATGTGTTATCATTGCTGTTTCACTGCCAGATATAACCTATTAATCGTTTTTAGAGCAAGAAAAATAAAGCTAACTTGCTAATGATATACAGTAATACGCACAACATTTCTTACCTATTACCTTTCTCGCTTCTGTATCCCTGTGTAATTGGCTACCTAAAACGTCCTCAAATCTCTGGAATCAGTAAATTAATCAATCAATAAAGCAATCAATGAACCAGCCATTCAATGTGTATCACCCCGCTTTACATGCAAGGACTGTCTGCCGAGGTCGAAGTAATACGGGTGCGCTTAGATTTTAAAACGTTTGCTTGAAAAACACTGAGGCAAAGGAAAGAAAGAGCGCTGCATAAACAGTACAGTAGCTTCTGTCGTCAAAGTGTAAGACGCAGTAACTGAAAATTGAGCAAAAACCAGAGCAAGCTTGTTATTCATGATAGCCTCTATATTTACCACTAGCCAAAACAGGAAGGAACGGGAAGGAATAAAAACCCGTTATAGTTTGTTCTCCATTTGTATTGTAAGGAGGTGTTATGTAGAATAGCATGAAACGCAATTTTGAGTATCAAAACAAGGCTGTTAAGTCTAGTTTCTTGTAACTAGTCCTTCATTATTCTTTTCCTGTGCACAGATATGTTATCTCAGTTCTTAGAATATCTGTAGCATGATTTGATTATTATGAAATTGTATCCCCTCTAAATCTTTGGGTGGTATAACCTTTGTGGGAGTTGGCTTGATAGCAGCTTGGGTTTCCGAATCATTATCACTGATTTTTTTTTTTTCAGAAAATAAATCTGCACATTGACTGTTGAACAATTCGGATTAGCAACAGCCCATCTTCTTCAAAAGATTTAACAGCTTTGCCTCTTGAAGCATGGGTTTTAAGTAGAGGAGGTTTTACTAGTCACAACCTGCGGGCGTTCGATTAATTTCAACGTTCTGGGTAAAGTAAAGACAACTTGAACATTTTGTACCCCCATTATTCACTTCTGAAATTATATAGATATGAAACGCGGTTGTTGTTTCGTCGCGTGTAATCTTGAATGATAATAATATACACGAATATATATCCATGCTTTGAAAACAGTATAACTGGGATTCAGCGGATGCCTTTTTACAGCAGTATTTTTTACCTCTTTTGACAATCTTGGTTTATTCTTCGCTTTCCCCTTTAAATTTTTTTTCCCTCTGCTAGGGAAATTGCTCTACCACCAGCATCAGCAGCCGCTGCTCCTTGATGTTGTGGTAGAGTGTGCGCATGCGCCCCACATTGGAATTACTGCACTGGCCAGAATAAGTTGGATCTCGTCTGTCTTCACTGAAATCCAAAATCATATCAAAACTATGGCGATGCTGAGAATCAGGAAAAGGAGCTACTTTGGGGTTTGGACATTTCCTTTAATAGTGGCAGTGGTCTGTGCGCAGAGGTAAGTCATCACCTCTGTTCCTTACTTTGTATGACTGTATACACTATGAAATACTTCAATAATCCATACAGAAGGCTCTGCATCTAAGAATTTACCTCTTTCCTTTCTCTAGTGTCAATGACCCTAGCAATATGTCACTGGTAAAAGAAACTGTGGATAGACTGTTGAAAGGATATGACATTCGCTTGAGGCCAGATTTTGGAGGTAATTAAAATAATTTAATAAGGGTTCTAATTGATTGCAATATTATTAGCCTTTTGACGTGTTTAACTGCTTCGTAAATTGTATGAATTGTAATGTGTTAGGGTTCATTTTAAAGTTTAGCGCACATACCTCCCATTTCTGTAAAAGGTTTACATTTGTTAAAGAGATCGGGCCAAATTTCAGACAAATGGACAGTCTTCATCTAACATGCCTTGAACGTTATTGGATTAAGACCTGTTTTAGTAAACAGTCTCCTGTGTAGGTAGATTTTTTAACTTGTGACAGAGTCAATATGTAATGTAACTTTGCTACAAAATAGTTCCATTAATAAACTGCTAAAAATCTCCCTGCATAAAATATTTATATTTGACATTTAATATTGCTATCGCTGTACCGCGAACACAGTGATTTTATACTCCGGTAGTAAAATGCCTTTTACATATTTTGAAGGGTTGGGGTTAGGGTTTTATAGTGTAAAGCGCAGTGAATATGAATTTGGAATCTAATACATTAATACTCTGGGAGGGGAAAATGCCCATGTTTTTCAATGAACACTGGGGGGTATTGTGCAAGTATTCTATTATGTAAGGTTAAAACATTAGAATCACAGGTAATACTGGGCAAGGGACTGACTTGATTTTTAAACGGGGTGTTCAATAATGTGTATACTTCTGTAATGCCTTTTAAAGCTGCTATTTAAGTTAGATGAATAAAATCTTATTATGGAAAGAGTTAAGTTCTTGAAAAGATTACATTGCGGACCGTTGTTGGTTTGCAGGTCCCCCGGTGGCAGTGGGCATGAATATAGATATCGCCAGTATAGACATGGTATCTGAAGTCAATATGGTGAGTACACAATTATTTTATCCTACTAATCTGTGGATGCGGACCTTGATGGTCAGAACCTTTCCCAAATAAAGCAGTCCCTGTGAAATATAGTGAGCGCACGCGTGCCAGTTGCCATACCACCGACGTAAAAGCCTGTCGTTTTCAAGTGATATCTGTATTTATCCACACATTGCAACGAACAGATGGGGTGTGGGTAGTGCGTGAGTGTGAGTGGGGGACCAAAATATGTCATTGACCCAATCTTTTTGCTTGTCCGAACTGCGATTTCGTATTCTTTTTGTCATGAACCTTTGGTGAAATTTGGAAGATATATATAATCTCGGATATTGCATATTTGTCGTCTGCCGTCTGTGTGTTTTCAGAGCCCTGAAAAAACCAAGAGTGGCACTCGAATGTGTTGTTTGATGCTACAGTACATTGCAAATCCGGTTCATTATGGAAGTTCATTCTTCAAGAAGGTCGGGGGAAGGGGGGTGCAAATAAAAGGAATATGGAAGACCACATGCTCAGCACCTTAATAATGTTTTATTTTGAGCCATCGAGTATTTAAGGTACTCAGTTTTATTAACAGCACGGCTATGTAACAGTTGCAGGAACATATGTATCGGTGTTAGGCAAATACTTCATCTGTGTTTCTGAGTATCTGTGCAAGGAAACAGAAGTTTTGCTTCATGCAAGAGCATCCCCTAGTGATCATTATGTAGAATTACAGCTTAGCAAATCATGAAAAATACATTAGCATTCTTTCTTTATAGAATTAGGTTATTAATGATAGTGATTGAGTTTGTTCTTTCTTAAGTGAGTTCATAAAAGTCAATATCCTGAAAATAAAAAAATACAGAACTTAATTAATTACAATAAGAAAAAAAGCACTTCTCAGCAGGAGATTCTGGTTAGTTTCTATTTGCTTATGTGAATGCACAGGTAATTAACTGTATACAAACAAAAACATGCTAATGATACATATATGGGCAATCTCTTTCATCAAAAACAGCATTAATCTTTTAATGTATAGAAAAGAACTTTTAAATAAAAAGTCCAATGAAACATAAGTATCAATTTTGTGTTATATCAACATGAGAATGCATATGATAAAATATTTGTGTGAAATTAATTTTTAATTCATAGGCTGCTTATAACAATCTCTAGGTGTATTCATTTTCAACACATTTTGCAACCCCAATTTCGACAGTGCTACAATGTCCAGGGAGTTTAGATTATATTTAATACATTTCTATTATGTTTTGTTGTTAAATTTCCCCTTTGCATCTCAAAGTTTAGGTTCAGTGATTTTTGAAAAAGAGTTTAGACTTATGAAAGCATTTAGAGTATTACCAAAGATCCCTCTTAATATTTTTACATCAACTTTTACTTTTCTATGATTGACTCCTGAAACAGTTGGAGAACAATACACACAAATCATGGGAGTTTAAATCATTAGAAAATAGATAAACAACACGTTAGAATCACAACATTTGGAAAGGTAATCTCTAGCCTCTGTTTTTTAATGGTCAAAGTAGATATTTTTTTTTCTTAATGTTCTGTCACATGTGAGTTTTTTGTTGTCTTTCCTTAGATAAGTGGTGCAGCTCAATATGTGAAATCAACAGTAAAATATTTTTTTTCTCCTAAATGACTTTAACATTAAAGTAGATCAAACAATTCAAATGTTGACCAGAGTTATACATTAATATGGAATGTATGTATGCTGTGTTTCTGCTTTGCTTGCTCATGCCCTTTCATTTGGATGGCTTTTAACTCGAATCCTCACACTAATTCACCCAGAATAAGCACATGTTTTAACGTGTAACCAATGTGAGTGCAATACACCATGAACTGATGCCGACATCACATATTGTAACTCCCAGTAGAAATGTGGACATTTGGATCTTTCACGTAGTATGAAATGTTTCCACTCTTTCAGTAATGCCAAAAGTTGGCATCAATTATACTTCTGCATGTTCAGTTTCCTAATAAAGCCATAATCCATGTGTCTGGACTGCTGAACTGCCAAATAAAGCACCTGGGTTATTGTTTTAGATAATGATTTTAGTATAATGCTTTCTACAAATATGTTCTGCAACTATTACCATTTTGCAGTAATCCTTGAAGCCTGGCTGCATTAAGCATAGGGATTGTTTCATGTTTAATGTTTGTCCTTCTACTATGTGTCGTTTTTTAGAACTACCAAATATTTACATCACTACTGAACCCAAAAGTGGAATTAGCAGGAAAAGTTTTCTGTGAAACACCATGATCACTTGGGACAACATGCACAGATGAGTAATTTTTAAATCAGGCAAGGTCAGAGAAAAATAGAATAATTTTTAGAACATGGTTGGTCTTATCTTTTGTGTGTACAGTTTTGCAGATTTCACTTAATATTATAGTTTCTAATAGTGAATACATTCATTGCATTAGAAGGACCAAAATATTTTTAAGTAAGACTATTTATCTGAAATCTGCATTTTCATTGGACCACTTTCTCAATTTACACAGCATATAAATTCCCATCTTCTCTTTGGTGTAATTTGAAGCTCATTAGAAGGTAGCTTTTGCTCCTGAGCTTTCTCGCACAAAAAGGATGGCCACCTCTGAGGGATTCTGCTTTTATCTGTACAGATCTGGGCCTTCATTTTTAAATTAGCCCAAGATTAAAGTCAGAAGAGTAAGTTTCCCATTGGCTTTTAGCATGCTCTCCTTTGAAAATCTCTCTTGCTACCTCCCCACAAAATTTCTGCAGAAGGACCAGCAGATGCTGCTCTGCCAGGAGACTCATTAATGACCCTTATGAGTAGGGAGCTGTAAGGCGTTCCTTTCATTTCCTTTAGCGTTTTTCTGAAACTGTCAAATGAGGTGCTGTTTTACAGCACTGCCCTCAACCAATTTTATACGAGAATTTGCCTTTTGTCAAAATGACCTAAAGTCATCACACATTAAGGTGGACAGGTGCTTCCCTTCATTATAAAAAAAATAACCAATGCCCCGGGTGAGGTCAAAAGCAGGCATTTCATGAATATTGTTTTATTCTTTCCATTCTGCTCCATGTTTACCATAATGTCAGGTTTACAAGACTTTGTTTTTTGAAACCTACATTGCCCCGAATGCCTTTTAAAAGGTCTAACCAGTGACCAAAGGTTAGATGTGATCCTGGGCAATGAAGGTCCTTGGGTCAACCCCAAATATGTCTGTGCAAACTTGTCTTGATGTCAACATCCTGACATTTGGTCAGGCCAACACAGGAACGTTGGAGGGAAGGTCATGTTCTGTGACTACAGTATGTCAGATTGGGATGACTCAGTACAGAGGTACTGTATACAGGTATATGTATATAACACTTACTGTATGCAGGTATATTTTTTTGTCTAGGTTTCATTTACTAATGTATCATAAATTCTACTTTACAAAATTATTTTAAAACTTTTTTTTAGTGTAAAATACTTAAAAATACTTAGTGTATTACTTTTTTATGTTTACAGGATAAGAATTATACAGTAAATGTATATTTACTGTACTTAAGAACAGATCCGTAAATTCAGCAGAAACATGCAACCATTTCGATATGATGTAATAATGTTGTCATGTTCAACAGACTATTCTTTTCAAAGTGTGTGATAATAATGCAAACACGAGTCTAGGCAGGTGCATTCTGTCATGACTTAATTTAGGCATCTTGTTGAAATTTTATCATTATACCTTAATTGCAGTATCTTAGCATGCTTTAGATTACTGCATCTGAGTTTTTTTTTTTCATCTGTTAGATGCAAAAGTAGGCCAAGCAGCAGACAAGAGAAATCACAGGTTTGAAAATCCCATTTGCACACATTTATTTCTTAGTAAACGGGTCGACGTTTCGGCCAATTTCAAAAGAAATATATTTTGAAAGTGTGAGTGGAAGAAAACCATTTATTTCTTTCAATTATTATAACCAGTGCTTTGTTTGTAACTGTTATGTTTAAAACAAACACCTTAAAAAAGGTTAGAACATTGTTGCAACCAGCTAATGAAGAGAACTAATTTGGATTGTTTAGTTACTTGTCATCTAAAACCTTGGCTATTTAGCTGTGGGAGAAGCAGAGCTATGGCACCAGAATTACATTTAAAAGATGTCAAGAATATAGTTTGACTTCACTTTACCAGTTTCCTAACAGATTTTTGTGCCTGCGTTGTGGGGGATTTTGGACATATGAAAGATGCAATAAAACTGTCAGCTTTGCACTCTTATATGGTTAAATATAAGCAGTGCGTTCTGTTCAATTTCAAGTACAAGAGAGAGTAAAGCACACCACCTGGCATGTGGGAAGATGTTTTAATGTGGAGCAATTGACTGAATAATCAGAAATTATGTAATACAATGATAATTAAGGATGTCTTACTGACTAAATCCCAAACCATAATTATTTCCAGTTACTATGGTTATTAGTATTTTAAAGGATGAATTTCAGATATTTGCATGGACAGGTATATTTATAAATAAAAAGTGCTTTCTTTATCAGAAAGGTACATTGATTTTCAGAGAAACGACAGTAAATATGTGTTCATCATTGATAGAACAGGGTAAATCCTAAGGGTGACACTGCAGAGAATGGAATTCATAGCAAAGATGTATTAGAGCCAGTAAATAGATGATGGATAAAACTATCTGCTTTCAAAGGTATTCTACACTTTGTCACCTTGACTGAACGTCAACTTTAATGATGTTAACTAAACTTTAAGATTCATTCATTTTTAATTGTTCAAAGGAATGCTGAAGTAAGCCAAATTTCAGAAAGGATTGCTGCATCTACTGTAGATCTACTGTGATCTAACATTTATGGGTCATTGTATAAAGCTGTAATATTAATAAAATATGAAAATCAATGTGTTTTTTTGCTGGAACCATAAGCAGAGATGATCTTAAACCCATTGTTATAAAACATAAGGGTCTTAAAATACAACGATCTTTAAATAATACATGGTGTTCCATATAAAAGCTAGTACCTCATCAGTACAATCACAAAATCATCATCAAATCTACTAGACACACAATTAATTTTTATATTTTATTTGAATCCTGCAGTTTGACTTTAAATTGTGCACCATCTGAAATACATATAAAAGTGAAAAGAAAGAATTAATAAAAAGTAATTATTGGGATTGTTTTTCCATCCTATAATGAGATGTTTGAAAAAATCTAACAATGTTTAACTGATTTGACACTTCTATTTTATGCTTAATTAAAAAGTTTTCTTTTGCTCGAGTTTTGGCCCCGGGGGCAAACCATTGTTCCAACTGATATTTTAATCTTTATACTTCATATAAGTAATAGAAACAGAGCTGAAAGAGCTGAAAGCAAGATTGGTGATTCACGTGTGACTGTGACTGTGATTTTCCAATAGGTGCTGAAATTGTATGGGGTTCAGTCAGCCTGGGTCTCCTTGGTTTGCTGTCCTACAGTGGTTCTTGTGGTTCTTATGCAGCATCTTCAGCAACAGCTACACCACTCCACCAATCAATATTCACCCGGCTGCGGGCACCTAAAATGGCAAATCCTACAGCTTTGATTTTGCACATTTTGAAGGGAACATTAAGACTCCAGACTCCACCAGCATATTTTGTAAACAAGTGCCTCCTGGTCTTAATTTTAAATTCACTTCCCTGTGGTTTCCACTTGTATCCTCTTGTTTACATTTCATTGTTGAATCTAAAGAAGTCCAGTAATTTGACTCTGATAATGCCTTCTAAGATTTTGAATACTTCAACCAGGTCCTCAAATAATATTCTCTGTTCTAGACTAAATTTAGCCAGTCACTGTAGGATATTGACAGGCTAAGAATGTTGCTCTGGGTTAATTCCAACACAGTAATATATTTTTTGTAATGTGTGCAAAAATGTAACAATAGTGTAATTGAGATTTCTTTTCAATAATGTAACCTGCTTTGATTTAAATTCAAATTACAAACTTCTATTTTGTTCTAAATTCTTGAAAAAATAGTAGTCATTTTTCAATAAGAAAAACTGCAAAAACTTTAATTTCCTTTTATTTTCTAGGGTTATATTGTTTCTCTGCCCTGGTTATATTGTTCTGAGAAAAGATATTCGCTGTCATGACTCATGAAACTGCTAAAGTGTAAATGTTGAATTGTTGTGTTAGTTTCATGGAAAGAATTTCAGAGAAGACATTTAATTCAGGTGAGAAGTCATTTTTTGTGAGTGCAATAAATATTTTTTTTTGGTATTTTTATGTAATAACATCATTATCTTCTTTAATGACTGGCAATTTTAATCCTTTCACTTGTCCGGGATTTAACCTGCTTTGGATCTAATATTGAAATCACAGCAAAGATAGAATGCTACCATTAAAACTGCATAATTTGTTCTAAATGACATTCATTGGCTCACATTTGCTGTTGATGGCATCATTATAATAGACCCTGTAGGTCAAAAAAGAATATCCACTTTAGGGTAAATAATAAGCTCTAATAGGTGCCTTGCTTGATTTTAAAGCCTTAATGCATTTAGCCTTTTTGCATTGTGCTTAAATTATACCTAAAGTACTTGAAAGTTATCTCTTTAAGTTACAGGAGGTTTCCATATTGTTACACTTTAGTATGTTGAAAGAGCAAAAAGTCTGTGGGAGTAAAGCTTAATTAAAAACACTTAGAAATATCCCTGTGGCTCAATAAAAAATAATGGACACGTTCTGGTAATTGTGTGTGATGTAAACCTTTTAAATGTGTTTATTGCTTCTTTGTGGAGGGTTTTATTTAAACATTTAAAGCATTTACTGTTACCAGCGTAATTAGGTGGGGGTAACCCAATCCATTGTATAACAGAAGATGGGTTAGTGGGGGTCCCCAAGGCTGTCAGACACTGATTCTCAGTCATCATTTGAAAAGCTGTGTACTCATCATAAGAGAAGCAACTAGAAATCACCACATATCCACCTGTGTGCTCCACGTGTCCTGCTTAAATTGCCAAAATTGCCTCGTGAGTACAGAAAATGCATCTAGACCTCTTAGAGGTTACCTGGATCACTGAAATGTTGGAATCTGGCCATCTTTATCACAGAGAATCTCAAGAATGCTTAAATAACCACTAAATATTGCTAAAATGTGTACATTCACTTTTAAATAAAAAGTTTAATCTTGATTTCTCTGTCTTCCTTATAGATGTGATTCACAGGAAAACCTGGGATCTATTGGTCAAATAAAATGAATTGGCTATCTTTTTGGTTTTGCAAAAGACAAGATCATGCTATAGCTGAGCCTACTTTTAAGCATCTTTATAAACTCCAGTTTGTTTAAGGTTTTTCTTGAGATTCTTCTTCAAATACATTAACCACAGCTATGATCTGTCTTCACACTGATAAGCTGTAATTTCTGCATTTCTGCATGGAAGAAATATGTTAACTTTAAAGTTCATATTTCTTGTGTACTGTACTGTATGTATGAAAGAGCAGAAAAACATAGCAATAGAAAACAGAAGTAGTACATTTGGATGAAAACATTTTTAGATTATAGGTCTGGAGAACATAAAGACGCAAACTATTATTAATATTTTTATTATAATTTCTTTACTTTTCCAAATGTGCTGTAATCCTTTTGTAAGTAATCATTGATCTCATGTACACTTCTGTTTGAATCTGGTACAGATTGTTCTAGTTAAACCCTGTAAAATTAACAACCAAAGTCTCATGTCAGGCACCTATCTGAAACAGAATTAATTTTGGTAGACATTCAAGCATTTGAAATAAACTTTTAATTTGTTGCAAACTAACATATTTTGTATTTTTGTTACTCTCAACTATGTATACAATACCCCTATCTTCGGTGTTTGTACAGTATTTCAACAGTAAAATTAGTATACTGTAGGTAAAGTGTCACTTTCTTACACCCAGACTGTTCTTCCTGGCTACAGTTCCTGTGTAGTCATTATGTTTCAAAATTGTAACATTGAATTAACTCAATCAATTTCACATTGTTCATATTTCTTGGTCATATTTTTTTAGATGATGTAAACATGGTGTTCAAATACTGAAAGAAGGTCAGTAACTGTAAAAAAGGTAGTTACGGTTTAATTGTTTAAATCTTTTCTTAATGTTTATATTTTGGATCTCTGAAGGAGATCTATAGATCTACTGACCTGTAGTTGTAGCTGTTGTTGCAGTTGTTGTTCTGTTGTTTGGGTATTCTTCTTATGATATTATTTTTATACATTTACTTTGAATCCTGTTTGCCATGAGAGTGACCTCAGTGGCCTGAAAAACAACTATCATCATAATAAACTGAAGAAAAAAAAACAAAGCTCTGAGTTTCCAGAGATGTAACAGGGTCTGTCAGGCTGAGTGAATGGAAACTGGCTGTAGAAAAACCAGGCCTTGAATACAGCTATTTACAGTACTTCTCTGTGACTATGAGACAGAAGTTGCTTTAGGCACTATGGCACACTAATTCACCAGTTTCTCACAGAAAAAAATAGCATCATTTCAAGGGATATTTCAGTCTTTCCTTGTATCCTGATACAATGATTTTTCCCTCACTGTGGCCAGTCTAGACAAAAAAAATGGAGATTTAATTGAAAAAAATTCCATGTTGCTGTTGTTAAAAAAGTGAAAAATGGAAACCCACAAATCCTTAAAATAAATAATACATATTGTAATTATGTCTCAGCCCTTCCTTTGTTCAAAGTGTTACTTGCTGATTTGCGTGAGGTATAAGTTGATAAAATGTCAATGTATTAAAATGCTCCAAAACCAGCAAGAAAATTGTCTTTTTGATTTGCTTTTCAGAATTGTTTTTTCATTCATTTAATTTTTTCATAATTTCCATTAATTAAAAACTATAATATGGATATATTTAAACATACGTTCAGGTGGGTAGCTGCGTCAGCATGCGTAGGCTGCAAAGGAACAAGTAATAGGTTTATTCCATGCTGAAAAAAAGAAGAAAGAGAACACAACGTTTCGGCCGTGGAGCCTTCTTCAGGTGTTACTATTTAAACATAAGTCAACCATTGAGGCGGGCAGAATCCCTGAGTGTTGCTCATCTTGAGTAGACACATAAGTATTATAAAATGCTGTGCTAATAGAACTCAAACTCTCTCTTTTTGGTGTTACTTCTCCCAGCACATACAGTACATTTGTAATGTTGCTGTTTCAATGTATCTGTGTTTGACTTTAGCTGGTCCTTTAAGTGCTGGCAATTGGGTTGCATTTTTGACTAAAGGATTTTGAACAGGAGTTTTAAAAACAGCTAAATCCCTTGAAGAAAAACATCATTGTAAATCTTTCATTTTTATTTTTCATGATTTTATTCATGATTTATTTCATGATTATTCATTTTTGCCATAAAGTGCTACTGGGCTTCTCTTGTGTGTGTTCACATCTGTGTCCAGTGTGTATCCTGCCTCGCATCCGTTACTTGGTGGGATGGGGTCTGGTTCCCTGAAGGGGATGTTAAGAAATGGATGAAGGGTTGATGAATGAGTAGTTTAATGACTTCATACTAATTGTGGCAATATACCATACAACACTGCAGCATCATATATACTGTATATGTATATTAAAATAATCACTGGAACATTTTGACACTTAGTTAGTAGCAGAGGTGTTTTTTTCCCCAGTGTGTGATAATGTAACATCTCAGTAATGTAGTTGCCATTAGGCAGGCCTTGGCAACACACTAAATATAAACTAAAGAGTTGTTGTGCATGTTGCCCAGGGTGACGGAGCAGTGTTTTCTATCATGGTGACAAGCTGTTTGGTTATTCATTTGAAATTCATGTGTCTTGAGACAGAGAGCTACACAGCTTGCAGCAGCTAGTGTGGATATTGTTCCACACAATTGGATGATAATATTCTCTGGATTGAGGCTCTTAATAATCATTAACATCAGCAGTACCTGAAAAGATGAGCATTCTGTTTCAATGTGTGGCTTGAAGTGTTTAGGATCATATGGGATATGTAATGAAAGTTCAAACAAGTACTTGAGATTATTTATCCATTATACATTTTTAAAGTTTTTTTAAAGACTAGAGAGTGGAGTGTGTACTTATTGTACTTTCTTAAATGCTCCTGCGTACCCGACAGTGAAAATCTAATGCCCACCTTTCCTTTTACAGTATATTAATAAATGGGAAATATTTCAATGATCAATTTTAGGTGATTTTGTAAATCAGTAGGCACACGATTTGTGCAGATGATAAATAAAATAAAAATGTAGTTTTTAAGAAATAAAACATGAAATTTTAAGAGTTTCTCCCATTATGGTTACTTGAAAGAAAAGTTTAGATGTGCCCTTGAAAACACTTAGCTACTTGTTTCTAAAATCCATTGATCATCTTTTGTCAGTCAGTTGAATTTTTTTTTAAATAGTTGTACAGTATTTGAGAACTGTACTGGTTGAAAATATGTTTTTTTTTTAATGTTATAAAGAAGGAATATAGCAGAGCTAAACTTACAAATAAAAAATGTCTTGAACCAAAGTAGAGGAGTATATTGAAATATTATATAAAGTCTTTTATACAAAAGAAAGCAATTATGTTTTTAAATCAGTGCATAATTGTTGTTATTATGGCTACTCTGAAGGCTTGGGGTTTCTACTCTCATTTAGGCAGCTTTGATCCCATTTCAAAAAAGAAACCTTTTTGTTCTATATTAGTGGTCCCTTGCTCATTATACCTAATGAAATAAGCTGTACTAATTTATTCTCTTTTAACAAGCAATATTAGAAAACGCTGGGATATAAACAATATTTTTATGTAATTAATGCAGGTCATTTTGGTGCAAAATTTAAATCTGAATATTACCCTACTGCCTTTTATCACGTTTTACATTAGTACTCATACATCTAAGAATATTTAAAAAGTTGCAACAATCCCTTTCTTGTCGTGTCTCTTAAACTCCTCTTTCAGATCATCAAATATTCATATTTTGTCCACAGACATTCATAAAGGCCACAGACAGGGCCACATTTCACTAGCTATACGTAACACATTACAGAAAACTGGGTTTTGTGACACATGGGAGTTGTACCAGTTGCTGGCTTGGACTCCTTGATTATGTCCAGGACTGCAGTATAGTATACAGTACATGGTTTGAAATAGAATAAGTCAGAATACAGCTTTTGTTTTATTTATTTTTTCCAGTGTACAGAAATCTACTTTGTAAAATACTGCTGATTTATGATCATTTTCACCTCCTAAAATAAGTGTAAATAAAACATTTATCAGGTTTATTGCTTTTTAATTAACATATGTAAGTTATGAATAGGTAGAAGAGAAAATGCAGAAGAACATACATTTTGGAACCCAGAATATACAGTAAGCTAACATAAGGGAGACCTGTCTTCTCTAATTAGCAGGGATTGTTACCATAATTGGTAGTGAGTCCAACTAAACCTCTCCCCCTGAGCATCTTAGTGTATCTGAGAGCTGATTGTTTAGCAATTAGATTAATGTCACGATGTGTAGTTTTTAATGTACCAAAATGCGTGGTTTGCTTTCAGTGTTTTCTTTTTTTTTATAGCAGGATTTGAATTGATGCTGTTTTTTTAATTAAAACTGTCATAATGCAATTACCCAAGTAATCATGTCCAATTGCCATAACTGGAAAGAGAGTGTTTTTACTCATAAACATGTTTTGAAAAAAGTTAGCCAACTCGGGTATTACCATGGTAGTTTCTTACAGTATAATTGTATTTGTGTCTGTTGTGAAAAAAAAACTTGGCAATTGCCGAAGCTGTTATCCTCCCCTATTTATACTTTATATTTTTTAATTTAAAAATTTTCCTCATGCATTTTTATTGGATTCATCTATATATTTTCAAAATTTCATCTTTAAATTCATGCTTTTTTATCATTATATCCCCCAGCTGGAAGCCACTCACTGTCTCTTCTTATCACATTGAATGTCCAATAGTTTCCACAGTGTAGTTGCCATCAACTGGGGGTATGTTGCTGCTCTCACAGACAGAACTTCAAGCCCAAAGCCCAAGGGTTACACTACAAGAATGGCAAGGCAAGTCAAAGTTGCTTCTTCTCAATCCCCAAACATCCTGATGTCACTTAACCAGCTGTGTGGGAAATCCCAACCTCTGTCAGTGAATGATGCGCTGTGCCACGGCCACAGGCCAGTCATATCTAAACTACAGTATAAGGTATGGGATTTTCCTGTGTAAATAAAACAAGCTTTCTGTTTTAATTTAAAAAAATGGATCCTGACACTTTGGATTAACTGTGATTTGACATTAAAAGGTATAAACAGATGTACAGTGTTCTTTAATAAAAATGTAATAATGGAGTGTATAGCAAAAGCTTTCAAAGAAGCTTCAGAGATGTAAATAAAGTTAAGCATTATATGATTTAGAGTGCCAGTCACCAAAGTTCAGGAAAAAGATTTGTCTTTGTATAATTTTTCTCTGTTGTCTTTGTACACTGCTGCCTTGCAGTGGTGGGGCCCTGAGTTCAATTTATGAAGATTCCTGTTATTAACGTTAATACCTCTGATTTATTTACGAACATAGATCTTGTTCACAACTCATAAGCTGTTCTTTAAGTACAGTTATTTCTATTTACCTTTTATTGTCTATGCAAAACATGTTATTAGAGGAATGGTAAATAAAGCAGAAAGACACATTAGTGGCCTCAATAATTATGTTTTAGTTGTGCATAAAAGCAAAAGGGCAAATTTTAGGTTTCAGCATTCCTTGTTTAGGTAGTTGACCTCAATATCCAATAAAACGTCACCCCTCCATAAACTGCTGGTTTTGTATGATACAGCACCAATTTTGTGTATCTGCAGTTTAAGATGAACTGTACTGTAGGTGTTCGAATCCTGTGTCTATAACAACGCTGTTTTCTTTTTTTTTAGGTGCAATAATTTAACTATAAGTATCTATAATGTATGTATGTTCTACTGTTCAGGTGGGTAGCTGCATTAGCATGCGTAGGCTGCAAAGGAACAAGTAATAGGTTTATTCCATGCTGAAAAGAGAAGAAAAAAACACAATGTTTCGGCCATGGAGCCTTCTTCAGATGTAGAGCCTTATACCCGAGGAAGGCTCAACAGCTGAAACGTTGTGTTTTCTTTATTCTCTTTTTTCTTTATTCTCTGAATTTCTCTTGTTCCTATGTTCTATTGGATGAACTATTTTTTGACACGATTCCTGTGACTTAGCTGTGCCAATTCAAATCCTACTAGTTGTTAAGCTTGATGTTAAGTTATTATTAGGTACCAACTTACAGTATATACAGTAGTATGCTTTTTGAATCACTGTCATAATGGTTTCAGCACCATGGACAGCCACAATTCAGCACAGTCTTTCCTCAGAAGAGAATTGTAGCAAAGTGAAAAGAATGATACCAAGAGTATACGGTAGAAAAAACAAACAAAACAAAACCTTTTGTGAATGACAGAATTATAAACTTTTTGGAAAATGTGTAGAAGACGTATTGTGATAGGCTTCTTATTACATGTAATTGCTTTATTATGTTGTCTATGTTATCCATTTATATTTTCAAATTTCATAACCAATACTTTATTATATTAAATGTTTGCAACTAAATAAGGGAAACTTTGAGGCATATAATAATAATAATTCCTGTTTTAAAGTATTAAAACTCTGAAACTGGTTAAAATGGTTTATATTTTGCAACATTGGAAGTCTAAATAAACATTTTCTTCAGCACCTCTGTCTGATGATTTCTGAATATCATAGTTATAGTTGATAATTGATAGTATAGTTTTATAATGGGAATATTTTTGTGTTTTCTGAATTACTGAATATTCCTTTTAAGATAACGCTTAGAGTGAGATTTTGTATCCTTTAAAGCTAATTAAATAATCCTTGTTGCTTGTTCAATAAACAGTTACAAATGTTCTATATATATTTTGCATGAGTAACACATATTAAAATAGTTTTCTTTCTTAAATTACTATTTGGTGAATTTAACAGTTGATGACTATTAATTGGGAAATGGGTTATCTGGCACTAAAAACCTATGATTTCTAATTTTTAGTAATGTTCAGATTATGATGTTTAAAAAAAGTTTTAGTAATCATGAATTGAATTGAATGAATCTAATGGTTCATTAATGCCCAGATATTAGTATGAAACTTTTTAGTATTCATCTGTTTATAAAATAAAACAAAAGTGTTATAATCCTGTAATGTAGATCGAGAAGAATATTGCATCCTGTGCAGAGAAATAAACAGAGGGCAAAACACTATAGCCAGTAGCGTAGTCCAGAGGTCGTAGTCAAGAGAAGAGCTGGATTCCAATAAGCCGGGTATCCAATAAAGTTAGCCAAGTGTATTAAGTCCAAGATGATATCCACAATCTGTAGTCGAAAGCCAAGTTTGAGAAGCCAGGTATCAAATACTGAGGTCCAGAAACAAACCAGAAACGAAATCCGTAAACCAAAGTCAAAGGGAAGTAAGTCCAAAAGGCCTGAAAGAGTAATCCGAGACGAAACGCAGGGAGTAAGCAGCTCAACGGGAGAGAATATCCAATACTGAGCAGTTTGTGTCCTGACAGGGTGTCCTAAAATAGGGCAGGGCCAAGTGGTGTGGTGATAGAACAAGTAGTTGGTTAGGTGCTTCGGCTGGGTCTACGCCTTGTTAAAGGGACAGTATGAGATACAGGGGTTGTTACAAAAAAATGATAATTCTTTTTTGGTGTGTTACTGTATGTGTCTTAACTTGTGATTTGTGAAAATTAGATTTCTACCTGTAATGAGAGTTACAGAAAAATAACTGCAAAATTATCCAGTTTCACCCTTGATTACAAAACTTTTCAAAAGGGAAAAATAATGCATGTCTTGTGAGGTCAAAGTATGAAATATAAAACATTTTCAAGAATAACTGATTGGAAATGATAGACACAAGCATAATACATTTCAAGAATTACAGAGACGTGATCAGAAACCTTATATCTGAATAGAAAAAAAATGATTTTATTTTTTTAAGACTTCAGGAAAAGCAATTTCAATTATAATTGCTGCATAAACTGTTATTGCTCTTCTACAGGGCTATTTATTCTTTGATTCTGTGTGAGAAGTGACCTGCATGGAAAACCAGAAATTAATTTTTAACAGCTGATCTGCGAGCACGTTATTACCAGTATTAGCTGTAAGAATGAATGCTGATGATAGGATTTTGTCTGTTGTTGGTACAAGACTTTAACTTGAGTGACAGGCATAGAGTTGATTCACAACATGGTTCTAAATGAGTACTGCCAATTCACTATTACATACCAAATCAGCCTTTGCCTGATTTACATTTTTTACAGTAAATATACTGTAATAAATAATGAAACTTACATGATTATTTGCAAACTTTATAATTTAAATTAATTTTCATTTAAATATATTTGTCTTTATGACATGTCACTTATAGATTCAATGAACATTAGTAGTTGAGCAGTAGTTGTATATGCATTTTTAAGTTTGAAGTAGTTAATTAACACCACAGCAATAAATTGACAGGAGAGATATAACTTAATTTTTTTTAATATATCATATTAGAGTTCAGAATTACAATGTCTCATTAAAGGTAAAGGTTTTTGTATGAGTTTTTTCATCTTACATCTTTCAAATACAGTATTGACTGTAGGTTTATCTCCTTAGTGTTAGTAAATAATTCTGATCAATTGATAAAAGGAGAGGCATAACTGATTTTCCTTGGGTTTCTCTTTCATTCAACACAGTCTTAGCTATTACTGGATTTTGCAAATTCTTGCATACTCTGATAAATCTTTTCCAAAAATAATGACCCCATAACCTGACATTCTATGGTTGGAAAACTGGCATCCATATATTTTTGGTTTGATGTATACCAGGTTATGGATCCACATTACCTAAAAAGTGGTATTATACAATAGCAGTGAAAATGCTGAATTGTTGCCTACTTGAAACATACCAAGAAAAGAAATTTAACCCAACAAGAGGCAAGCTGTTTTTAGGCATTCAGTTGTATCAACAGTTCACAGTGAAATAAAAATCAAAAGCCTTTTCTAACTTTTAAACTATAAAACAGTTATGTAATTTAACTAATAGTCTAAATATTTTTTTATTTTCTGCTGTGAATTAATAATGAATGTTTATTCCTGCTTTGTGTTGTAAATCTGGAGATTTTTATTGTTTTATTTCAAAAGAACAAACATTTTTCATTGTTTTTGGTTTCTTCAGTTCTTCATGTATCTGTATAGTGTATTAAAGCAGTATTATTTAAATTAAATATAACTATACCAAAACTAATCCTAGCAGGACTATCGTTTTCAAAATTTGACCACTAACACTAATTGGCTGCTAGACTATACATATTGGTTGCAAAATATAGATGGACAAGACTGTATAAGAATATAAGAACAGTCCATTCCATCCATTGATGTTTGTGATTTTCCTATATACTGAATGAATCTATCACAGAATTGGATGTGAAAGACCCCTGCATCCCCACATTAGACACCTGCATACCTGAACATTAGAACATCCACCTAATGTTCAAGTTCTGGAAATGCATTCCTTTTGTTTATAATGCTCTGTGGAAAAAGCATTTTCTAATAGTAGTGTCAATTTGTCTTTTAACCAATAACTATTGGTATCTCCTTGATTGATTCTCTTAAACTTTGGTAGATCTCAGTCAGATTCCCTCTCATTCAGACTCTTCAGTCTATCCTTATAACTCAACACCTGAAGCCCTGGAATATATCTTTTTGCTCCTATCTGGACTTTTTTCAAAGCTTCTTTAGCCTTTCTGAAAAGGGCTGACCAGAAATGTGTGCAGTTTTTATATAACCTCTTTTAACTGGTATTCTAAACTCTTTCATGCATAACCAAACACATTTCTTTGACTAGAGACACTGAGACCACATAATCTGCTACAACTTCTTGGTCTTTTTACTACTGTGTTCTTTTCCATTTCACATGATATAACTGAGCTATACTGTTCTTTTATCATATTATATTAGAATTTACTAACATTTAATTTAATTAGGCATGTAACTTGATAATCATTATCAGAACATTTGACAAATCTGCTACTGATATAGATCAATATCATATTTATTGTATATACTGTAGAAAGAAGACGAATATGCCCAAGACAGAGCATACTGTACATAATGTCATAAGGCCTGTCATAAGGTGTTCATATTTTTGGTGACCGCTTCAAAAAAATCTAGAAGATTTATTAAGCAAGATCTCCCTCTATGGAACCAATTTTGACTTTTACAATAGTATTGCTGTACAGAATGTTAATTTGTTCCTTATTGATAAACTCTAGTTGTTTACATGTTGTTTTCAAAGCACCATATATGGAATATACTAATTAAAAGAAAATGGCAGTGTAGGTGTTTTATAGGACAGAATAGATGTTGGTCAATTTGATCGGCATTCTTCTCAGCTTACTCGTTCAATTTTTATTCAGTTTTATTATCACTTCATCTGTTCTCTTTTGTGTTCACCCCCCATTAGTATTATGACCTTGAAAATTCCAGCGCCATAGTAAGTTTATTTTCTTCATGGAAGAGTTAAAAGCTTTTCAAAGACAGACAAACACGTTTGTGATTTCAGCCATAGCCACCTGCCTTTTTAACACCAATCACAATTAACGAAGAACTGATGGAGTTTGTCATTAAGCTCCTGCATTATTTGACTATGAAAGATTGTTTTTAGTAAATTCAACAATCACTTCATTGGCATAACATCAGTCGTCCTACAGTATGTGTCAAACAGCTGTTTATAAAGACTAACAACACAAGGTACAGTACAACGCTGTGACAATACAAATTATTGAACACCTTCTAAGGTTAATTCTAAATGTACAACAACCACTAAGTCTGATCAGAATAGACACCAAAGAATATAACTCCATTGCCTGAAGACTTTATTAGTACAAATGTCCTTCCCCAAACATATTAAATTAAACATAAAAAATACTATAAATATACAAACAGTACACTGGTGTTTTCTATTCATATTATTATGATTACCTTTACTATGCTTTTCATATGGTTGGAAAATATTTTCGACAGTTGCCTAAGGCATTACTTTTTAATTGTATTTGTTGTTTATTGCAACAGCAACCTCTGGTTTTGGTTTTTTAACACTGTTTCATCATGACATTTCATGTGGTTACACATAATCTTTCCAATGTCTCTTCTCCATGGTTTGCATAGGAATTATTTTAGCTGGCTCAAGGGTCCTCAGTGTTCCAAGAACATATCATACGTTAGGGGACTGAAACTTTTCGGAGGTATTATCCCCATCTTTGGAAAACTCTTCCTAATCATATAAAAAACACACCCTAATCTTGCCTCAGGACTTATTTGTTCTTGATGGACTACAATTCCTAACAAAATTATTTCTTTTAATTTGATAATTTATACATTTTTATATTATTCTTTTCCTGCTTCTGTACATTTTACTTTTTTTGAATAATTTATGTAAAGTGCCTTGAGGATAGTTCTGATTGAAAGGCATTATATAAGAATATAACTCCATTGCTTGAAATTGACGATGTCATCAAAAGGAGATTTTGTTTGTGAAAGATTATATGCCTTACCATCAAATTCTTAGCAGCAGTCACCTGTTTTCACAGATAACTTCATGAAAATCACTATTACGTTTTTTTTTATTTAAAAAAACTAGAAGAGATATGACAGTCATCACCCACAATAGACTTACAAAAAGACCCAATGTCTTTCCACAACTGGAATTTGGAAACATCCAAGTTTGGAATCCAGTCAAGAGCTTTTACATTTTGGACTAATGCTGGGTATTTTTATGGTATTATTACTTTTTATGAGTTATGGCTTAGAGGGAGTTTGTTTTTTTAAGTAAAATGATCTTGAAGAAGAGAAGTACAATACTGCAATACTCTTTTTATTTAATTCTGCTTGAATTTGAGAGACAGACAAAAGTAGTGATATGCAGTCATGCCTAAGTTACGTCACTAGGGCATTAATTCAAAGAATCTAAGGGCACTTAGGTCCTGTCATGAATAGAGCATGACATTTGCTTTTGGCCCTCTTTAAAGCAAGAAGTCTAAAATCTGTTTCTGTTTTAAACTGCATTTGTTATAGATCCCTGTCTCAGATGGCATGCTTAGTATTCATGTGAAATTTTCAGATTATTGATTTCTTCCTGTTTTTCTTTTAGCTGTCAAAAGTTCCTCTCGAAAGAGGCACCATCTGACAGCTGAAACAGCTGTAAACTCCCTGGTAGACTTTGTCTCTCAATACTTCTTCTTAAGCCCCCTATTTTAGTTTTTAGGTCATTCCAGCAGAGATGCAATATTGAGTTTTCAAGGGTGTCCTTGTTCATGTTTGTGTTGAAGCAGAGACAGCAGGAAAAAGTGGATACTACACATAAATCAAACATAATTCGATTGGAATAAAGTCAAAACTTCCAAATGAAGTCAACACATACAGAGTATGCAAATGTCTGGTAGAGGCGTATTATGTGATCTAAATACAGAACAGGAAATACACTTACAATATATGGGAGGTTTATCTCTAAATTCCCATTTTAGTTTAATTAGGAAGTTATTTTCAGCAATGTGGGAAACACTAGATGTAACAGATGTAACTGGTTGGCAATTGTTGTGTACATTGTTATACAGTATGTTTTTCAATGGAATTGTTGGACAGACCACATAAAGAGAACTCACATTGGACTGCACATTGTAAAGCGTTTCAAACTAATCAAGTGGTGATCTTTTCAAGCTTTTCTTTTTTTAGTTGCATAACAAGGTATTTTATAAGACATTTTTCCTCAGTGGATTTATATTTTGTTGCCTACACATAGCTGCCTGTAGCCTTATAAAATGCAGTAAGCAATAACATAAGCCAAAACAGCCTCCAGAAAGACAAAAGCTTTGTACGAGGTGGAGTAGGAGTAGATGTGGGTGAACAAAATCAGACGTCAGCGGTGTAGGCATTTTGCTTAGACATCCAGGAGTTTGCATTGATTGGGTGAATGATAATCTCCTTCCTTAAATGTCACTTTAGATAGTGAGTCCCATTAAACTAAAATACAAAGGAAATCAAAAGAATCAATTGTGGGGTCCATGCTTGATGTCTTGACTGCAGTAAAATCCAAATTATCCAGCCTGCTTGACATCATTCCAGGAATACAAACAAGGTGGACAGATACACCTTTCAGATAAAATAAATTGGCTTGAGTCAAACAACTACACAGCAAAGCGAAGCTATTAGAGTGATCAGGGACCAAGCCCATTACTAGCCTGCAGTGCTTAGGCCTGAAAGAAAGGCAGCACTGACAGTTCATATAAGGCCCTCAAGTCTGTCATGGGTTTTAGAGGAGAAATTAGCAGCACAAGTGCAGTGGGTATAAAAGCTCAAAATGTATTTTTGTTCACTGAAGCACTGTGCCAGTCCAGGAGTGCCTTGCTCTCTTTAAAAATATATAAACTTCAAAAGCATGTTTGAAAATAAATTATTACTTAATCTGAGAAGTGAAAGCCAGGGCTCTTCAGCTGACCTGTCGAAAATATAATTAATGAAGATATGCAATGCAGGGTTTAATGTTCACACTGAATTGTAAAAGGTTCTTATGGTTAGATATTGTGCCTATTGAGCCCAAAAATGAATAATGGAAAGCAATCCGTTTTATTATTTCTTTAGATGTTTACTTGCAATTTTGTCATTTAAATGCTTTGGTTTTAGCACTTTTTCACGTCAACAATACATCTGTTTCTTGGGCACTGAAGAAACATACTGTATGATATTCTAATATAGCTTTGTACTGTAGTTCAGGCTCCATAATCTTTTTAAAGAAAAATAAAATAATAAATTGCATACTGTCCTGAAATATATTGGTCTTGGAAGGATATGGATGTTAAAAGTAAAACAGAATATAAAAGGTAAGTACTACTTATTTTTTCTATTGCAGTACTATTATTAGGACTGTAAGTTGAACTCTCAGAAGAAAAAGCCATTAGAAACCATGGAAAATATTAACTGGAGAGGAGTGATCTATCATAAGGTTGTTTAACAGCCTAAACTGGGTTAAAGCTAGAATGTTGTTAGCAAAAAAAGAGTAGGAACATGATATTGGCAAAGAATCACACCCATCATTTTTCCCAGTTAAGATAAAAAATTAACTGTCTTTTCTATCTACCCCTTGAGCAAAGAGGTCACCATAACTGAGGAGAAGAGCACCCGCCATTAATTTCATCCACATTATAACTGCGTTTCTTTCTTTGAAAGTCAAGTCTGTTTACTGCCTCTTCATACAGTACTGTATGTTTGCATTTGACTTTCTATCTTTCCATCTTTTCTCTCTATCACATTTATATTAACATATAATTAATCCATACATTAATTGAATTGAATTATGTGTTGTACTGGGGAAATTAGTAAGGGTTATCATTTGTATGTTTTTCACTTTTTTAAATCATTTAGGTTTTCTGTTCAATTTCCCCATTGTTTTCTTTTTGCACTTGGTTGTATAAGCTCTAGTTTTCTATATATGAAATGGAAGTTATTAAGTGATGTTCAGGGGAGATAAGATTATCTTACAAAGCTGTTCTTAATCACAATCATTACAGGAATTGGCTATACTGTGAATATCAAGCACAAACATCTCCCTTTTGCATTCATGCAACACATCACTCCTCTGCCTAGAAGCTACCCCTTGGTTAACTACTCTTTGGATGGGGTTTGAGCCTCCTCATACTATGGCCAGGAGGCTATCCATTAGCCATGGGGGTTAAGCAGGACCTAAAATACCCATATGTTCACAAAGCATGTAATTCCTGGATGTTGTGAAGTAAATTTAATGGCTAATTGTATTTCATGCTTTATTTCATACTGAACATAAATTTAAAGTACAGATGATCATTGCATTGAAACCTATTTATCAGTCAATGCACATTTGACAAATGAATATCTACCCTTTACTCTTGCTGTCCAACAAAGAGCCCACTCTGACTACAGCGCATACAAATGAGCAAATCACATCTGACTGTGTTCCCTTTCCAATAACATTTGGTATCAAGTAGAGCTGTTTAACTAGACTTTGTACTTTACACCTTTTATTAGGAGACATGCAATTTTTCAACATTAGTGAAGAGGTGGTATTGATTCTAGGCTGGTGGATGTGGATACAACAGGAATTTACATCATTGATATATTGAGCTTTTCACCACTTTCTGTTCAAACCTTCTGAGCAAACACGCTGCTGCTGTAGGAGGAAGAAATTGTTTGAAGGGCTATGGAAATTTTTTTGTCAATACAAAATCACTCCATGGAGTTTGTTTTGTTTGTTAATCAAACCAACATCAGAATTGCTGGCGAGGTGATTCTTCACAAAAACAGTGAAATAATTAATTGTCAAGTATGGCCAAAAACAATGGACATTTAATGCATGAATTAGCTCCTGGCTATGTTTAAAACAATCTGATGCAGAAGTAAAACATTTTCTGTGAGGAATCCATCTTTAAAATACACCAAACACTCCCCTGTTTTTGTGTCTGTTTTTTAAGCACATATCTTTAGTTAGTTTTTTTCGGTTCATGGATGAGAAACCACATTTTTGGGAGTTGCTTCCTAATATTGTAAAATGACCATATACTGTATAAGAACACAAGAAAAGTTACAAACAAGAAGATGCCACTTGGCCCATCTATCGTGTTTAGTTGCTAGTGGCTAATTAATCTTAAAATCTTATCCAGTTTCTTGGTAGAAGAAGGCAGGGAGTAGCTTTCAACAGCATGGCTGTGCAGCTTGTTCTAGATTCCTTAGACTCTCCTGTTCTCATTTATAAATACAATTTTTGAATATTCAGAATTTGTGTAAGAGGTCTACTTTTTTCTGTTAAGGGCAAAAAATATTCCTTTAGCCCATCTGCTTAGGCTATTTTTAAGCCCAGGAACAGCAGTATATTTTTTACAGTATCAAACACAATTTTACACAATATTCTAAATATAAATACATATAAATAATGTTCCTACTACAAATCATCCCTTGACTTTAATTCTATACTTTCATCCACTGTACATTGCAAAAGTAGCCCGATCGTTGCCCAGTTTTCATATTTTGACACTTTAATAATCTACATTTTTTATTTGATATAAGTTAGGAAGAGCAATGATCCTAATACAAATCCATGTGGCACTCCACTAATTTCACCAGAAATTTCTGAACATTAGTGACTTGTCTGCCCCTCTTTCCTCTTATTCATTAGCCAGTTTTCAATGCAAATGAATGCATTTCCCTGAAAGCATACTACAGAACAGCCAAATTGGGAATTGTTGTTTTATGAATTTTATAAGCTTTAATGAAAATGTAAATATACCATATGTTTAGATTAATTTTTTAATTCATTGTCAGCAGGAAGCCACTTGATCAGTTGACTGTTTAAAAAGCAGGACAAAAGGGATTCCCATCTCAGTCAGTCAGTGGATGTTTGCTGTCTGACGGGCAGAGGGCAGAATCTCTCTATAGGTTAAAAAATACCCTAAAAATATGAACATTGATTACACAAAAGACAAAAAATATCAATAATTTCCTTAATATGAAGTTTTATAAACATCTGTGCCTACAGTGAGTGTTGCCTACTGTAGCCAGAGTTCATAATATAGTTTCCATCATCATGATGTCTCCTACAGTATGTTATCAAATGAGTAATGCCAATACATGCATACTCTGTATTTTGTCTTATCTTGAGATATCTCATAATTAACTTCCACATTGAATTGATCAGCAATTCTTTGCCAGGCCTCTTTTCTGGCTTTTGCAGCAGCTACAGTACTGCACCTCACTATTACAACAGATTTTTATCTCTTCATAGTTTTCCGTAAGAAGCCCTAATTCATGGTCACTGAATTAAGACTTAATTAAGACAGTGTTCTTTCACTGGGTTTTGCTGGAGTAGATGAGGGATTTGACTCTTCTTCAGTACTGAATTGCGGTGTGAACGCATAGTTCATAGTTTGAAAGCATAGATTGTTTAAGCCTAACACACTTTAACTGGAACCAGAGTTAGCCTTTGTTACACTGGAGTAAACCTGAAATCAGTGATTGGGTTAATTCAGTCCATCTAACTTGTGAAACAGCCCCTCTGATTGTTTGGAAGAATTTTGCAGAGACTCTGAGAGACTTGCTTTGAGAATTGTTTGTTGGAGGCCAGTAAGTGGCTTAGCTGCTTGACTGTAATAGCGAGGAACATCGAGTTGAATAATCAAGTTTAAGTAGAAGCTCAAAGAAGAGCTTGGGCTTTGGTTTTGGTGTTTTGATTTCCCTGCACTGTACAATAAAGTGCACTAGTGTATTGAACTTTACAGCTTTACAGCCTGGACCCACATATTTTAAAGACCCTTTTTAATGATACACACAATGGGTTTTGAAAAATGTTAATAAGATTGAATTTATAATGTAATAAGAACAGTTGCAATATTATTTTCTCTCCCTTGCTCTAATATTCTTTTTTAACTGTGCTTGCAATTTATTGTATTAATTTTTTAAAATACATCACAATCTTTGCCAATCACATCTCTTTATACTTTTCTTAGTTGATTTATTATGGTACTGTATTTGAGTCTTTGCTTTCTGGCATTTGATTTGCTAACATTCAGTATTATACATTCATCTATGGATGAACCTATTCTGTGCTTCATGCAGAATATCTTTAAACTGTTGCCATTCATTCTCTACTAACTAAGTTATCTACTCTGTGCCATTCTACTCCTTATAAACTTTGGCTTACTCCTTCACAGTCTGTTTTCCTTAAACTATTAACCTTTAGTCTTTTTAGGAAGGAATCTGACTTGGAGGAATTCAGTCATAATCCCACAGATGGCAGCTGCACACCATTGGCTCCTCAGCCAAGCACAGACACCGAATGTCTGAACCTGCAGTTCCTCTCACACTGAGCAGGATTACGTTCTTGGATTCTACCTGCATACTTTAAAATCTTTCAAACATTTTGAAAATCTTTTTGAAACAATTGAAAATCTTTCAATCATCATTGCCTAATGAATCACTCAGCACTGATTTCCTTATTCTGTTTTGGGTTTTTTTGAAAGACTCGATCAAAACGGGCATCCCTTTTAGTAGATGTTCTGACACGCTGAGTAAGAAAGCAATCATTATACATGTCTACCACTTCCTTTTCCTTTTGGTTTCCTATGTTAATAAAAGTAATATTTCCCATGATAACCACTCCTTTATACACACATTCCTGATTTCATCTTGTAAGACCATAACATAATTAATGTCTAAATTTGTCAGTCTCTAGCAAATTCCTAACACTAATCTTTTTTATACAATAATATCATCTGATAGCCTCAAAGGTTTCAATACCCTTGAAGACTTTGACTTCTTGTGTCTGAATTCTTTCTGATTTATAGTGCTGCACTTCCATCTCTTCTGTCTTGCATCTCCCTCTGGAATGGTGTATATTTGTTGGATTCTTCGCCATTACGCTCCATTAACAATGTTTCTGTAATTCCAAATACATCATAATCGCAATTTACTGAAGTAGCTTCCATCTCAAGCATTGTGTTTTTGAAACTCCTTGAATTTAGATATTATCACTTAATTACTAGTTCTATTGAAGTTTTGTTATTCCCAGGGGTGTTCGTTTCCACTCTTCTACCTAAGTATCTCCCCTAAAGATCATCTTTAGGGAGATATGCTTCTATTTTAGCTTAACTATACATATTCTGTTCTCCAATTTCAACAAAACAAACTTTGACCTACATGTGAGCTACAAGAATCAGCAGAAGCTGATGAGTAAATTTCAGAAAATTCCATTCAGGCTTCTTTCTTAGTACATAGCATTACAGATCATATATTTAGCCTGCTTTAGCTATCCACAGTTTACATTTTTAGAAATAAGGATTTGCTCTAAAGCTTGGAGAATGCCTGTTTATTGGATAATATTCATGAAACTCAAGATGAATCTTTAGCAGAAAATTTGTTCTTTTTTGGTATTACAGAAACTACAATGACTATATATTTTTTTAATATACTGTATTGTACCATATCCTCTTAATTTGCTTACTTTACTACATCATGGTTTTATTGGATTTAGTTTACATTTTGGAATGTTTTGCTTGACTATTGTGGATCTACTCACTGTAGAGTGTTTACACAACAAAATTTTAGTTGTGACTGAAATCACATGATTTTCAGAATTTCATTATTTTCATTGCTTCTAAAACATTACCCAACAAACAAAAAATTGAAATTATGTTACAGGCCAGTATCTGGGTGTGAGTGATGTTTTTCTAAAAGTCTAATGTAGAATTTAATATCTGACATTTTTTTAACTTATTTCCTTTAATGAAGAATCTCTGTTAACAAAGGGGTAAATGGTATCTATGCTCATAATCAGCTGGTATGTAACAATGTGAGACCAACGTGTTTCATTTATAAATTCTGTCCTTTCTGGAAAAAGTTTATACAGTATCTTATCATGTCTCAAAGTTTGAATAAATTAAGTAGGCATATGGGACATTAAGACTTGGTTTAACCAAGCATATCAGGTATTCTGTTGGAGGTTTTTGCCCATGAATCATTCCATTAAATATCATCAAATAATAGAAATAGTTACTCATTGGATTTCTTGCTTTGACATTCTCAGTTTTATACAACAATGTTGATAGTATAGTGATAGTATTGTGAAGAGCAAAATCATGTGTAACATAAATAATAGTACTGAAAACAAATAAGAGGGATCACAAAGGGATCACATTTATTCACTCCCATGTAGATAGTATGTCTCAAATCGTCCTCTGGCACAGATTACACTGACTAGACATCTTCTGTAGCGCTATGACATTCTGGAACTTCATAGTGGAAGGTAATGAACATTCCTTCATGAAGAATTGCTCTAAATACATTACACCCTTTTGTTTCCATTAGTGAACTTCTGTCTTGTGTTAGAATTACTAATGTCAATTGGATTGAAGTCTGGATATTGAGATGACCAGCTGAGAATATTATGTGTGCAGTTAACTATTTACTTTGTCAATTTGGATCTATGCTTAGGACCATTATCATGCTGGAATGTCATTTAACAGAAAGAACCATGTGTCTGTCCAAAATGTAATGGTACTGTACATGGTGGATTTTAATGATTTCTCTGATCTTGACAACAGCTCCAAAACCCCAAAAATGCCAAAACACAACAAACCCCCACAATAATTCACAAAAAGTGTTTTATGAACACATTTAAATCTTTTTAATGCAGATGAGCATGTCCAAAAAGGTACGTCTTCATTTTATCTGATCATAAGACATAGTTTCAAAATGTTTGGCAAATTTCAGTTACCTCGTTTTATGGTTCACCCTCAGAAAAGTCTTCTTTCTTGCAACCCTGCTATAAATTACACATTAATGAAGGTTTTGCATCCTGAAGATGGAAGTGTATATTTACGATCTGTGTTGCCTTTTTGGAGGCAAGACGTGTGTGTCATGGCCCTTAGTGATAAGATCCATGTGCATCCTCTTCTTGAACACCATACAATACCAGTAGCTTTAAATGTGCTAATAATGGACACTGAAATGGAAATTAATTCAGCATTTTGTACATACAGTAGGTTTATGGATATCATCCAATTATCAATCAGTCAATTAGTATAGAGCCATCAAACCATAGCATTCTCAAGGCACTTTATATGAATTATAAATGAAAAGACAAAGGCTACTACTGAAAATGCCAATCCTCCAATGTGTGGAGTCACTGGAACATAAAGGAACCTTGTTTCAGTCAAACTAAGTGAGCAAGAGTTTACGTGTGGAGATAGTAGCTCTTGAAGCTACACAGGAGACAAGTCATACAATACCTCATGGGTGAAAGAGAGAATTTTAAAATCTATCCTCTAAGAGATTGGTAACCAGGTCAGGTTTTTCAGTTCAAGAGAAATATGTTCAGATTTTTTACTCTTTGTCGGTATTCTGACCAAGTCTGGACATACAGAACTGCAGCCTCTGAAATAATTTCTTGGATGAACCAACTAACAAGGCATTGCCTTGTTGTACTGGGGCTCCACAGGGGACTGTCCTTGCTCCATTCCTATTCACCTTTTACACCTCTGACTTCAGGTACACCTCTGAGACATGTCATCTGCAGAAGTTTTCGGATGACTCTGCAATTGTGGGGTGTATTAGAGAGGGGAGGGAGGAGGAATATAGGAACTTGATTACTAACTTTGTGGAGTGGTGTCATCTTAACCATGTTCATCTTAACACCAGCAAGACCAAAGAAATGATCTTGGACTTCCGAAGGAATAAGTCTCTGCTGAACCCTGTTTCCACCCAGGGTGAGGACATAGAGGGGGTACAGTCCTACAAGTACTTAGGGGTACACCTGGATGATAAGCTGGAGTGGTGTGGTAACACTGACGCCCTGTATAAAAAAGGTCAGAGCCGACTCTATTTTCTCAGGAGGCTCAGGTCCTTTGGTGTGTGTGGAACACTGATACACATTTTTTATTAATCATAGATGGCAGCGGCCATCTTCTACGCTGTTGTGTGCTGGGGCAGCAGCATCATGACAAAAGATGCAAATAGGCTCAATAAACTTGAAGGCTGGCTCTGTGTTGGGGATGAGCCTTGACCCCATGGAGGTGGTGGATGAGAGGAGAATGCTGACCAAGCTCACAGCCATCATGAACAACACCTCTCATCCGCTTCATGGGACTCTAACTGGGCAGCGAAGCACTTTTAGCAACAGACTGCTCCAGGTGTTCAAGGGAACGTTTCCGCAGGTCTTTCCTCCCGGGGGCTGTCAGGGTGTATAACACTGCCCTAGGCTAGGACTGTTAGCCCTTCATTTGCTCGTCTATGGACAGCATGTTTGCTCCATTGTACTTTTTGGACAATCAGTCTGATTAAACCAATGCACATTTTGCACATATTTTATTGTTTTTACAGTGACTATGATCATCACATTTTGCACACACCTATGTATTTATTTTTAATTTATTTATTTTATACTTATTTTACTGTCTTTTGTTTTATAACTATTCTGATGTCTTTTTGCTTGTCTTGGGCTGGACTGCTGTAACACATCAGTTTCCCTACGGGATTAATAAAGTCTTATCTATCTATTGCCGTATTCTAACCTTGAGGACATAAATGTATGAACTAATTTCCCGGCTTCAGTAATAGAAAAAAATGGTTTTAAAGGAGATATGCTTTGCAGGTGGAAGAGTGGCGAGTGGCAGACTTTGCAGGCATACTGTATGATATGATTCAACAGATAAGGAACAGTCAAAAAACATTCCTCTGTTGGGTTTATGGAAGCTTCCTTTGCACGTCCAAAGAGCAGAATGTTACTGTAGATTAGTTTTGATTAATTTTTAAAGGAAGACTTATGTGTGAATAAACGTATCTCTTGTTTTCTAGAATTCAATTAATTATTTTTAACAAATATGACTTTGCTCTATGCAATGCAGTAATGATTATAATATAACTTTATTAGATTTGTAAATTGTTCTGATTTATGATGATTCCATATTAGTAAACTGAAACTGCTAGTTGCTTTTACTTACCAATTTAATTATTTATTGATTTCACTTAACATACCACTTTGTGTGTTACATAAAATATCCTCTGTTTCTACCAGGTCAACTGTATATCACGAACAGAATATATAAAATACATTCTTTTGGGGCTTTTATGATGATGTGTATTGATCATGCTGGTAAAAGTTATGAATACAAAATTAAATCTCTATTTTATGATAACTGTGTGACATTCAGCATTATTCTTCTACAAGTATATGAAAAATATTAATGCAATGCTATTGACTGCACTTTCATAGTTTTTCTTGTTTTTTTTCAGATTTCATATCAATTGTGTCAAAAAGCTTCTAACAGATCTTCTATAAATAGTCACTCATTAGCATCAAAATAAAATGGTATGAATGACAATTAGCACTTCTTGGAGATATTCCTGAAATACTTCCGAATAGTTTTCACCAAATTATTCTGCTGTTCAGACAGTGTTATTAAAAGGAGTTAAAGGGTGTCATTTCAGCTAATTATGGCTGTTTAAATGTGCTCTGATAGGACTGAGTTAACAAAGTTTTAAAAAGAAAATTGCACCTGTTTAGGGTGTAAATTAATTTTGTATCTTATATATTCTCTTTCTGTCATTAGCTGAAATGCCTTATTTAAAAGTCAGTGTAACTTGAATAAGTATATTGAATAAGTAAAAAAGAGAAGTGAAGAATTACACTTTTCAACATGTATCTTTTTCAAAATGTGTGTTAATGTAACATTGGATTATTGGACATAAGCCCTGATCTCAAGCAAGGCTTGAACTGAAGGCAAACAAGGGAAAATCCCATTATCATTAAAAGGTCTGCAAGGATTTGAGAAATTTTTGAGTAAAATGAAAACATGTACTCTATGCAGCTAGCTGAGAAACTGCAGGAACAAAAAAGAAATGGCTGGACACCTTGGAGTAGCACTTTCATCTCATTACAATAAAAGGATAGTTTAACTGCTATTATGCTATAATACTGGAAGCTCTGTCCTCTGAAAATGACTGTCTTTATAAGAAACCCATTCATTGCCGTAGATGTGTTGTTGAATAATGATGTTTAATATGGATTGTACTCCCGTATGTTTGTGCTCATCTCCCAGTTGGAAAGTTTTAGGGCTAATACAACAAGTTTAAAAGAGTACCCATCCTCGTTTAGGTGCAGATGACCTGTTTAAAATAGAATTTACATCCCTCTTCCTGTAGCTCTTCAAATGAAGAGACATGCCTTCATCTTCTGTGCCTGGTGTTCCCCTGCCATTCATTACTTGTAGTGGTTAATGGAGTGCAACTGGCTTTTGTGCCCACTCATTAACTGTTAACAGTGAGGACCTCCTCAATTCAGTCAAGCAGAAACTAACCTGTGAGGAAGCAGAAAGATATTGCTTATATTTCAGAATAGGGATAATAATTAATGTATAATGTCCATATAAACAGTAATAAATGAAGAAAATATCAATACAGTGAAAATAACTTAATAGTAAGTCATTCCTTCTGATGATCAATTACATGGTTATGGACAGAAGTCAGATATTTAACACTTTAAAATTAGTTTATTGACAGCACCTTCAGGTTAAGAACTGTGTTTGTCATTTACTTACAAAGCAAGATTTCACCCAATTAAAAATGTGAACAATATATTATTTTGACTTACGATCATATTTTTTTGCCTTATTACAAATTGTATTTCAAACACAAGAAGTATTGGCGTTATACTTGACACCTTTATGACATACTGTACTTCTTCATTATCACATTTTCTGCTGGAAATTGGTAGAAAACAGTATGTAGTTGCAATATTTTTCCTCTCAAACATACAGTTCTGACTTGGGGGTATACATATCAGGGTTTCACCTGGTGAATAAGGTGAAATGTCTGATGTTTGCTGTGATCTGTTTTGTTTTGTTTTTTGCTTGGTGTTGCTGCAGTTATTAATCTTTTGTCAATGTCACTAAGTATAAAAAGAAATTCAGACATGATTTGATATTCCAAATAAACAAGCAAAACGGAAATTAAAGAAACATTTTAAATAGTCATACTGTATATTAAGAAAATATTGTAATATTTTACAATATTGTAATATTGTCATCTACAACAGAGTACTGTAGTCAATTAAAAACAGGCATAACTACAATTAATGCTGCTAACACTGTATTTAGTTTGAAATTTACCACCTGTTTTTAATGATCCCATTATGGAAAAAAAGCAAACATACTAATTTGTTTGATGGCTTATTGTTATGAATCTAACAATAATGAATAGTGTAATCTAATCAACTTCATTTCCTTGATATAAAAATTTAAACATTTGCTCAAAAGTTAAAATGCCATATTAATTAAGTGCTATGAAATGATTTAATTCATTCATTGAATGATCAATTAGATTCAGCTTTTAAACAGGATACCAGCATGGTTTTGCTGCAGTGGTTGTCATGGAAATAGTTATTTGATATGAGAAACAGTGCTGCTGACATATTTATATGTGTTGTGAGAAAAACTGAACACTGAAAAATTTAAGCTCTATGTACTGTACATATTAAGGATGATGTGAACCAACTTCAATCAAAGATTTCCCAGGAGTTGAAGAAGCTGGCAGATATTAATATAGTCTACTCTAAAGTCTATATCTGTAAACACATCAAAAATCAAACACGTACACTGTATTTAGACACTGAAATGGTTTAATCCCTATAGTTAATCTGTTTTTTTTTGTTTTGTTTTGATGTTCTGATACTCATAACAGCAGAAATGATAAATGTACTGAAAAGTCATGTGTGTGACTACCAGTAATCTGTCAAATTTGATTTTTCATGGCTTAGTGATTATACTTTAAGCTTTTTTTCTTTGTGTGGTCATTTGGGTTTGATAAATACTTTGCCTCCTAAATATTTTACATCAAGGCTTTTCCTCAAATGCATTTTTGTTTTACTAGTATTTTTTTATAAATGGATTTTGGATTACTAAGCGGATGCTCCCATTAAGAAAGCTTTGTGTATTGTTTACCGAATTAAATTTTGAAATATACATCCTAATATGTTCCAGCATAATACATTTCATTGTTGCAGCACACACTTTAAATGCAAGATGTAATTCCTTAACTGTACTGTATGTACCACCACATAGAAAAATGATTTCTAGCACAGGGCCCAGAACTACAATTTGTGCGTCAACCATTACTTTCAACAAGCACTTCATTGGTAATATTTGTTTGTAAATAATTAAGACATGTTAAGGTTTTGTGTGACAGCACATCTTTATTCAGGTACATAAACAGTGGCTATTAGTTACATTAGGGGTATATCCATGCCACTGACTCATGGGGTGCTGCTTCTACATGCTTTACTAATTGAGTAATTTATTTCTGACTTGCCTCACAAATAAAAGGTAGAGGTTTCAGGAAAATAGATCAGACTGATATGTAGCATGTTACATTATTATAACAGCTGTGTTGTTCAATTGTACTCTCTTCAGTAAGTTTATTTGTTCCAGTTATTTCCTATAACTACTGAGACAGTTGCCCTTTTTACTTAAAAAAGATGTACTGTAAAGCTGTACTCTATCATTATATCATGCAACCATGCAATCAGAACATCTGACAAAGTAATTCATGCATGGTTCACTTCATGGTTATGTGAAGTACATATAAAATAACAGATTTCTTTTTTTGCCATAAGAGATGAAAATAGGACACATTTACATTTCTGAATCATTTGTTGTATAGAAAAATAAATGTCATACATACCTGATACACAATCATGCAGTCCGATAACACTTTGATATGCATACAGTTTATCTAAAAGTCAGTGTAAAGAAAGACATTTTTATGTATCATATCTAAAGCCATATGTAACCAAGGGTTTTAGTGGCAAAAAAATATATTTTTCAAATAAAACAAGCCATTCATACTCAAATATAGTTCCAGTGTGAATGGGGTTATTAATATTCATAGCGCATCTGTTTTTAGTGGTCTCTTTGCTCTTGTGCAGTCTCTCACTTTAGAGTCCTTGAAGGCTATTTATAACCTGGTTTTAAATAAGTATATAATGCGATTCCTGGCCTTTTATGCACTCAGATTCAGTGCTGAGTTGTCTAAAACACAATAAGTTATTATACTGTATATAGAGATGGTAACATCCCAAATGATTAGTTACACAATACATGCTTTCAAGGACTCAGCAACTCTTTACCTGAAGTGATCTCATGGCTTTGAAGTTGGATCATTTAAAACCAAAGCAGGTTTGAAAAGCTCTACAAAATCCTGGGGAACGTGAGTATGAATAGTATTTTGTACTGTTGAAAATCCAAAACATTTATTAACTTGCTTTTTATTTTTATCTTTTTTTTTTCCAGGACTATACATTGACAATGTATTTCCAGCAAGCGTGGAGAGATAAACGGCTGTCGTATTCTGAGATTCCTCTAAATCTCACACTGGACAACAGGGTAGCAGATCAGCTCTGGGTCCCTGACACCTATTTCCTAAATGACAAAAAGTCATTTGTTCATGGTGTTACAGTTAAAAACCGAATGATACGTCTGCATCCAGATGGAACAGTGTTGTATGGCTTAAGGTAAAGTAATCTTTACTTAGTAGTTCTCTTTTTCATATAAAAAACGTATATGTTGATTGATAAATGTATATTATTATTTTTTAAAAGTAATAAAGAGCTATGTACGCATTAAGCCAACAATATTCCTATCACAGTCTTTGTGAATGTACATTTGTGTATTACTATAGGATGTAAAAAGTTATGAATTGAGCATATATAAAATCACTGTTCAGAATGTGGAAAGAACTTCTTGAGTGTTTATTTCAAACAGATAATAATACAACTCTATTGTGATGCGTCCATAGTGGTGCCTTGGTACTATAAGTTACTATTAGTTAATGGATCTTAGGAAGCAGAAATCAATCAACTGTATCTCAGAGAAGCATCTTAATATTGACTGATCTTTTTGAGGTGTTCCACAAGGCTCCTTTCTGGAGACCCCAGTTTATTTATTTAAACTGTGTTTGTCTTTATTTTGCTTGACAGCCTACTATAACGCAAATAAAAATCAGTAGCACTGTACCATGTATTCTTTGTGATATTGTTTCACAGATTATTCTTTTGTCTCCTTTTATCTCTCAGCCAATGTTTTCTCTGTCCAAACAGACTGATCTGATGCTTTCGTACACTCAGAATGATTTCAGTAGAGATAGTAGAAATATTTGTGTTTTGTGGAACTTTCAAACACGCTATATCCTGGGATTTTCTTTTTTTTCTTGTTAAGACAAGTTCACTTAGTGTAATTGTATATTAGAATGCTTATGTTTTATTCCACTACAGCAAAAAATAATTAGCCTATTGTTTCATACAATGCTTCATAAATTCTAAAAATATATAAAAACACAGAAATCATACTGTTACCAGGACCAGAGAGCTTACTGTTATAAGCGTATCTGGCTTTATAATAACCTTAATACTTCTCATTGGTTTAACTGACAACAGAGAATAAGTAATACTCTGGCAATTTAGCTACAGCTATGTATGTTTTATTAGAAAGGTAAAGAGACGGATACCTCAGCTAACATTTCAAATAAGGCTTTATCATTACAAATGTCATGTAGCATTCTAAGATTGTATGTTTCTCTGTCCTAAATGCAACAATTACTTTTTGATTCTGTTATATTTAGGAAAATGGAATCATTCTCATAAAAGTAATTCAGGTGGGTAGCTGCTTCAGCATGCGTAATCTGCAAAGGAACTAGTAATAGGTTTATTCCATGCTGAAAAGAGAAGAGAGAAAACACAACATTTCGGCTGTGAAGCCTTCTTCAGGTGTCAATGCCGGTGTCAGGTGTCAGGTGTCACTTTAATGTTCATAAAAGTGTTGAAATACCCACAAAAGGTGACATTAAAGCAGCTTGGACCAACTTTGTTTTTGGGAAACGTACACATTTTTTAAATCATTCTTCTAAGGTAGTATATAATTCTATTACAAGAATAGCATTCTAACAACTTGTATAAAGTTTATTTTCTTAAAACATCAGTGCAATATTATTCAGTTTATGATATTAAATATATTAACATGTCTTAATATTTCCATCAGTGTAGTAAGAATTGGATCATAAACATTCATAAATCATGAATTCATAAATGCACACATTGAAATAACCATTGTTATAGTCATCATCAAAGGCCTCTGTAGTATTTCAACACATTATATTCACTTAAACCTCATACAGTATTCATACAGATTTATGCCGTATTTACTCCACCTGTCTAGATTCTGCTGCTGCAAGGACTTGTATTTTATTACCTTTTCAACTGATTAGAAATATAGTAGTAGTTTAGACTTCTGGAATCAGTCAGCAGCCCTAGATACCAGAAGATTGGTTAAAACTGGGAGATTAATTAGTTAAATATACTTAGTTTGAATTAATTGAGGCACTGATGAAATTAAAATAAGCCACCCTGAGGACCTGAGTCATGTATTATTGATAGAAATTGAGTCATCTGTACTGGACTATTAAATTTAGAATAATAATGGAGGTAAGACCATGTTAATGCAATGCATTCGTAACCCACTAAGATAATTTCAAGTTGTCATCGTTATCTAGTGCTGGGGATGAGATAATTATAGTCACTTTAAAAAGAAACTGAAGTACTCTATTCGTCTAATCTGCTTTGCTTCTGGACATCATTGTACAGCCATCATATAAATAGTGCCTAGAGAAATATGTGGTAAAAGTGGAATTGTTCATTTAACATCTCTGTAATCTTTACTTACAGTGCCTTGCGAAAGTATTCGGCCCCCTTGAACGTTTCAACCTTTTGCCACATTTCAGGCTTCAAACATAAAGATATACATTTTTTATTTTATGTGAAGAATCACCAACAAGTGGGACACAATTGTGAAGTGGAACGAAATCTATTGGATTTTTGAAACTTTTTTAACTAATAAAAAAATGAAAAGTGGGGCGTGCAAAATTATTCGGCCCCCTTGCGTTAATACTTTGTAGAGCCACCTTTTGCTGCGATTACAGCTGCAAGTCGCTTGGGGTATGTCTCTATCAGTTTTGCACATCGAGAGACTGAAATTCTTGCCCATTCTTCCTTGCAAAACAGCTCGAGCTCAGTGAGGTTGGATGGAGAGCGTTTGTGAACAGCAGTTTTCAGCTCTTTCCACAGATTCTCGATTGGATTCAGGTCTGGACTTTGACTTGGCCATTCAAACACCTGGATACGTTTATTTGTGAACCATTCCTTTGTAGATTTTGCTGTATGTTTGGGATCATTGTCTTGTTGGAAGATAAATCTCCGTCCCAGTTTCAGGTCTTTTGCAGACTCCAACAGGTTTTCATCCAGAATGGTCCTGTATTTGGCTGCATCCATCTTCCCCTCAATTTTAACCATCTTCCCTGTCCCTGCTGAAGAAAAGCAGGCCCAAACCATGATGCTGCCACCACCATGTTTGACAGTGGGGATGGTGTGTTGAGGGTGATGAGCTGTGATGCTTTTACGCCAAACATATCGTTTTGCATTGTGGCCAAAAAGTTCGATTTTGGTTTCATCTGACCAGAGCACCTTCTTCCACATGTTTGGGGTGTCTCCCAGGTGGCTTGTGGCAAACTTTAGACGAGACTTTTTATGGATATCTTTGAGAAATGGCTTTCTTCTTGCCACTCTTCCATAAAGGCCAGATTTGTGCAGTGTAAGACTGATTGTTGTCCTATGGACAGACTCTCCCACCTCAGCTGTAGTTCTCTGCAGTTCATCCAGAGTGATCATGGGCCTCTTGGCTGCATCTCTGATCAGTCTTCTCCTTGTCTGAGCTGAAAGTTTAGAGGGACGGCCAGGTCTTGGTAGATTTGCAGTGGTCTGATACTCCTTCCATTTCAAGATGATCGCTTGCACAGTGCTCCTTGGGATGTTTGAAGCTTGGGAAATCTTTTTGTATCCAAATCCGGCTTTAAACTTCTCCACAACAGTATTACGGACCTGCCTGGTGTGTTCCTTGGTCTTCATGATGCTCTCTGCGCTTTCAACAGAACCTTGAGACTATCACAGAGCAGGTGCATTTATACAGAGACTTGATTACACACAGGTGGATTCTATTTATCACCATCAGTCATTTAGGACAACATTGGATCATTCAGAGATCCTCGCTGAACTTCTGGAGTGAGTTTGCTGCACTGAAAGTAAAGGGGCCGAATAATTTTGCACGCCCCACTTTTCATTTTTTTATTAGTTAAAAAAGTTTCAAAAATCCAATAGATTTCGTTCCACTTCACAATTGTGTCCCACTTGTTGGTGATTCTTCACATAAAATAAAAAAATTATATCTTTATGTTTGAAGCCTGAAATGTGGCAAAAGGTTGAAAAGTTCAAGGGGGCCGAATACTTTCGCAAGGCACTGTATATGGTGTAAATAAATCACCTTTGTTTTCTTTATAGAGTTGCATAGGAAGAGATGGGATGCATTAATGTAGATACTGCCAGCCTGTCTGGCAGTCCTTTTGACAGGAGATTTGTAGATGCTAATTCTATATAGACTCAACTGTGAAACTCAGCTAGACAGTATGCCTTTATCTGGAGGACTGACTGTACTATCATGGGTGCTCAAGATGAGTGTATACTTGTACATGAATTTGGGGTAAAGAGGGTGCAGAAGAGAGAGTACAGTACCTCTACATCTTGTGAAAGTAGATCAAACTTAATGATTGCCTCCTTTGTTAATGTCAGTAATCTATATTCTTTTTGCATGGTGCATCTGCTGAGCAAGCTGCAAGACTTATGGTGATGCAGAGACAGAGAAGTTTACAACAGGGAGCCCATCTGTCAGTTAGTGCACAACCTGGCTGACATGCTGAATCACAGAAATCTAATTAGATTCCTTTTACACTAAAACAGTCAGACGCAAGCCAAAATGTGGTTAATAATGTAAAGAATGATCTAAATAATTTTGTGTTTAGTGAAAAAAGATCCTTTTTCTGAATAACTAGAAGAAGAAGAAAAATGTTCTAAGGCAAAGTTTTGATGTGTAGGGAATTACTGTTATTGTCAAACAGCATTAATATTGTAATCCGTGTCATTTGTGACCTGTTAGTATCTGTGCCAAAGTTCTTCAATTATTTGTGTAACAAGCAACAGAAATCTAACAGAAAGCAAACTTTAGCTAAAAGAAACCTGTCTTTTTTATTATGATGATGCCATTGCAACTTTTTAAGTTAAACTTGGACAAGATTTTATGTAAGATATTTTGTCTTACTGTACAGTACATACTGTACACTGTACCTCCTTGCTCTGCATGTTCTACTGACTCCCCATGAAATTTGAAGCAGAAGTTAAGGGTCTCCTGCTCATGTGTAAAGCACTGAACAGTCTAGCTCCAGGTTATCTTAAGCACTTATTGCATGAGCAGTGTCCAGCTTTTAATCTGAGATGTGCTGATTCAGACCTTCTTACTCTGCCAAAGATCAGGCTCCATACAGGGTGAAAGAGTCTGTTTGGATGCAATTTGTGGAAGTCACTGCCCAAATCCATTAGAGTCTCTGAGACCATCAACATTTCTCTTTCTCGACATTTTTCTTCCCTCTTTAAACTTTATCTTTTCATGTGTATTTACTAGTAATTATGGTTTCACTGTATTATTCATTATTAGTTATTTGAGTTATGTTGTTGATCCTGCAGTTCCAACTGCATATATACAGTATGTACTTCTGTTAACCCAGGCTAATTTATGATGCTGATAAAAACATTAAGGAGATGTACTGTATTTGGGCATCTTTTTTAACTGGTGATTCCAGTAACTGTTTTAAATCATAGTTGAAACTGACTTGAATTATCTGAGTCTTGAAAAATATTTTGTTCTGAAAAGTGTTCCACGTGATTGTGAAAGTGAGAAATTATAATTACCTTTCACTAGTTACTTTATAATCCCTCGTTTTTCGTGTTCAATCTGAAAGGGAATAATTATGTAGTGTAAGTGTTATTTTAGTTTTTCCTTGATATGGTGGTGTAGGCTGCGTTAGGTGATAAAGTTTGTTTTGCCAAAAGCAGAAGCCTGTATCACACAAATGTAAAAGTTATCACATAAGCTTTAAACTGAAATCACACTATCATTACTTCCAAGAGCAATGCAACTGAAACTCTTGATGACCTTTTCTGATGAACTTTCATAGTTTTTCTAACCCTAACCTGGCAATATTCCAGACTCTCAACATTGTGCTCTCTAGTTTAGCATTAGCTGGAGTAGTAAACCAAGATATAAAAAGTGACAACAGGCTTTAAAATCTCACTGAATTTAAAATGAATATCTCAAGAAATGTATATCAATAATCTTATTTTTTCGTAGAGTATAACATGCTGTAGCTACTTGTATTTTTGTATGTACAGTATATCGTTTTTCATTATTTCTTTCATTTAGTATATGTCAAATTGTGTGTCTAGCCCAATGTAATAAATATGTATATGTTGTATTCAATTTCATAAAGCACACATATGTTTATGATAATTCATTGATATACTGGTGTTTTCTGTTTATTTTCTAGTGTAAAAAATAAAGGCTGAAAATAAGACAATATCAAAGTAATTTTAATATCAGCTTACTCTGATGCTCAGCATAAAATAAATCCTTGATTTGAAGGACTGTACTGTACATAACATCTACAGATAGACCATTCAACATTTTAAATGGTGGTACTTTTCATGCATGAGTAGACAAGCACATAGCAAGTCAAAAGATGAAATAAGTCATCGATTTGAGCAATTAGAACACCATGATGGCACAGTGAATAGTATTGCTCCCTTGCAGCAGAGTTTATAGTACATGTTTTCAATAAGTTTGTTGGGTTTTTAGTTTTTTTTTCCCCACAGTCCAAGATATCCAAGTAGATTATTTGGCTTATGGAATAACTTGCCGTGGTGTGAGTATGTCTTTATCTGTGTTTGCCCTGTGATAGACTGACAACCCTTCCAGGGGGTATCCCACCTTGCTCCTGTTGCTTGCTCGGATAGGCTCCAGCTCCAACTGTGACTGTGAATTGGATTAAGAGGTTCGTTTCAGCACCCATTCTACAGCTTTTAGATCGATCCTTGATTTTTGAATTTGAGGTTGATGCATTCGAGGTGGGACTAGGAGCGGTTTTGTCCCAATCCTCCTAAACTGTATCCATGTGCCTTCTTCTCCCATAAACCTTATTACGATGTGGGGGAAAGGGAACTACTGGCAGTGAAGATGGCTTTTGAAGAGTGGAGACATATCCTGGAAGGAGCCTCACACCCCTTCATGGGATTTTCACAAACACCTTCAATATCAGAGAACAGCCAAAAACCTTGTCAGGCACATTGGTCTCTCTTCTTTTTCAGATTTGAGTTTAACAATTCTTATCGACCTGGCAGTATGAATGGGAAGACTGAGTTCTCTGACAAGAATATTGGAGCCTCACAAGGAACCTAACCTACCTGCTACCATTAATCCTCCAGACTGTATCCTTGGTGCTATTCAGCTGGATGCTCCCACCTCAGCGTGACCCGAGGTTCTTAAATGGACCCATTCGTCTCACATGACTGGACACCCTGAAATCCTTCAGACCGCAGAACTCCTTCAGAGGTTCTTTTGGTGGCCTCCTCTCAGTAAGGACATGGAGAACTTTGTTGCCACCTGCTTTCAATGCAGGCATGCAAAGTTTTCTTTTCAGGCTCCGGCAGGTCACTTCCAACCTCTTCCGATTCCAGAGAGACCATGGCAGGCTATAGCCATCGACTTCATTATCAGCCTATGCCAATCACGGGGAAATTCTGTCATTTTAGCCATTGTTGATCCCTTTTCTAAGATAGCCCATTCGTTGTGCTTCCCAGACTCCCCTCGGCTCCTCAAATGGTAGACATTTTTACCCAAGAGGTATTTAGACTCCACAGGTTTCCTGATTCACCAATTTATTTCCAGGTTCTGCTAAGCTTTCTGTAATAAACTGTTCGGAATGAACAGTTTGAACACTGAAAATGTGAATTAAGACCTGGAAACTTACCTGTGGTGTCACGTCTCCTCCTTCTGGAATGACTGGGCCACCCATTTCCCATGTGCCGAATTTGCTGGAAATATCCTTTAGAACATGTCCACCAGTATGTCTCCTTCCCAGTGCCAGTATGGAAGACTACTAAGCACCTCTGCCTTAGAACAGAAACTAGCTCCTTGATACATCGGTCTCTTCAAAGTACTGGAAAGGGTTAGCATGGGTTCCTACAAGTTGGACCTTTTTGCAGCCCTAGGGAGTCATATATCTCCCACATTCCATATTTCCCTCCTCAAACCAGTGTTGATCTCCAGCAACTCCTCATGTATTCTGAGGAATTGAGACCCCAACGCTTCCTAGATTCATGAAGGGTCCAGAATAGCCTCCAGTATCTGGTCCACTGGAGTGAACGTGGAGCTGAGGAGAGAACACAGATTCCAACCCAAGATCTCTGCCCCCCCAGCATGATTAATGCCTTTCATATTCACCATCCTATGAAGTCCAGTCTGTCACCCGGAGATCATCTGTTGGGAAGGGGGCTCTGTGATGCCTGATCAAGCGCAGATGATTGGTCCTGTACACACACGCGGGACAGCACAACACTTGGAACACAAGTTAGAACACGCTTGGGAAGACTTTTACAGCGGGCAGCCAATTTAATTATTTAATATTAGTTCCATTTTTCTTTAAATTCCTCCTATGCCCTTCACTCATGGCTCTTTCATTAGCTGAGCTACTGTGAGTTTCCTACGCCAGTTTTTGTTTTCCTCTATGTTTTTCACTAACTTAATTATATTCAGTGCTTTCTTTGTTCTTTGCCACCACTGTTTTGCAGCCCCAAGGGTTTGGTTATTTTTGTGTCTTTCTTTTCTTTTTGGATTCCTTTTTTTTCTCTTTTGTTGTGGTGTTCCTTACCTCGCTGTTGTCTTGTGAGCTCTCAGTCAGACGCAGCTATTTTTCACCATGCGACATCATTACAATCTTTAATCACTATCAAGTGGATTGTGCTTATATAAAACCTGGAGTGAAATTTGCAGAACACTTTGACAGTGCTGACTAGCCTTTCCTCCAGCTTTTTCCCCAGTTCTCCTTTCCCCTCCTGGGTGACTGTGACCTTTGCCTCACTTCGCTGAAGCCTACTGTTTTGGAGGCTGTGTCCTTTTGGGACTGTGGGGTGAAATGTTCTGAGTGACCTTTTGTTCTGTGGCTGAGCACACCAAAACGTTGCAAGAAAACTATGAACTTCATAATATTTCATTTTCAGCTACACTTCAGTAGCAAGTGTAAGTGCTTTTCAGCAGCTAACAATATAGGAGTTTAAGCATGTCCGTCTAGCAGCCAGAGCAAGGCATCAGAGTTACACCTGAAATTAACTGCCAGGAACAATCTCTGCATACAAATGTTCGGAAATAAAGTGTGATTATGTAAGGAGAGATTCAGTTTTGAAGTTCACATAAGGCAAAATGAATGCGTTACAAACCTATGAAGCTTTTTCTCCTTCCGTTAAGAATGTGTGTTCAACGCAGTGGCCTTCCACTGAACTCCTCAGTCACCTTCTTATTGACATGGAAAGGTCAGGTAGTGCAGTTGTTGGCAATTTGCTCCATCGTTAAACACTTTGAAGTCAAAAGTCATATCACCTGCAGCTGATATAGCATCACGAAATGAATAGTGACAAACAGAAAAACGGAGCATAAAATGTGAGCATGCTTCTAAATAGACTTCTGAGGCTAAAAGTACTTCCTCTCCTCTGAGATTATATTGCCTGCAGTATATTATTTAAAAAAAACACTCTGCATTTTTTCATTCTGACTTTACTGGCAATCTGATTATATCAGAACCTACTCAAACTTTAACTAAGATTTCAGTGATTTGCAATTTGCACACCTTGCTAAATCATCAGGACATAGTTCTTTAATTCAATCGGATTATATTACCACTGTAGATATCTTCAATCTATAATTAGACACGGTAATTCTCCTGTTGAATCACTGACAACAGGTCAGCTCTGGGCAGAGGAAGCAGTTGAAAGTGGAGAGCAGAAGTCAAAGAAATGCCTGTTTTCTCCAGGGCTGTTTATTCATTTTCTGTAATGGTCTGTCACCCTGGGGTTTTCTTGGAACGACACTAGTTCCAAGTTCACATTCATTTAAGCATGAGTATAGCTCTTCCTTTCTATAGGTAGTTGGCCTTGATCAAAGTGTCCAGGACTTAACACCACTTAATCACTCTTATTTTCACTCCTAAAATTTCACATTTATATTTTTCTGTGCAGTCATGATTCATTCTTATAAATATAAATTCCTTTTTTTTCAAACATCTTCTATTACTAATGTCTCAGGAATCAATTTACTGACTCATCCAGAGGACTGAAGGCAATTGTTTAACAGTCTGGAACTTACACACGCTGATGGAAAAGAAAACAATTTAGCTGCACCAGGTTATAACATTCTTAACCCAAGAACCCAGAGCTTACCACGGTTAAGGCCTGGATAACTTCATATCATATTTTTCTTGCAGAAGCTGAAAATGCAATAAGCTGTTATAGGAATTGCACAGCAATCATTAAAACTGGCAGCTCTAACAATGGTTTGTTGTGCACGATGAATTAAAATAAAAAAGCATTCAACTTCAGCAATGGTATTATCATGGTCACAAATAAAGTCTTTGCAATACTTCTGTTTTTAAAGCTACATAAACAGCATGTTGGCATGGTTTGGACAGATGCTTCCCAGCTCCAAGGTTTGATTCTGGGCCCTGGTGTCTGTCTGAGTGAACGTATTCCCCATGATCATGTGGATTTTCTTGGAGCGCTCCACTTTACTGTCACTGTTCCAGGGACATGCTGTCCAGGTTTGACTGAAGTCTGAACTGTGTCCATGTGATGGAAGTAGTGTCCTATCTAGGGAGAAAGCCCTCATGTGCGCTCAATATCACCTTGCACCCTGTTCTTCCAGTATAGTCTGTGGCCTGCCATAATCCTCGGTTGGAAACTCTTAAAACTTGATGTTGGTTAAATATTTGGAGGAACAGGCCTGTTAATTAGTTTAATGCCTAGAAAAAATAACACAAACAAGAATCTCTGTCTTTGGCAATAGGCTATAAAGAGAGAAATTTGAATTGAAGAAAAACTGACTTGGGGAAGGGCTTAAAATTCATTAAGGGAACATCAAAATAAGTGGATGGGAAACAAGAAATGTTTTGTTCTTTTTTATCTGAAGTACAGGATTAAAAATCGAACATATATTATACTGTACAGTATTACGGATTATAAACAGATGTATTTTGAATCTAACGTGATTCAATTTTGTAAAGAGTTATTAGGGAATTTATTGAATTCCATAAACCATTAAAAGCACTGGAACTCAACAGAAAGTTCCAGTATACAAAAATCTAAAAGTCAGATATGCTTTTTTATTGTCTGCAAAACAGACAATACCCAATTCAAGTGCTAATCGAATGTGCGTAACTTTGCTGTGCTCAAACTGGAGAAAATAAACTATACTTTCTGTTACATTAAAGGTGTCAGACACTCACACTGCTGAAGACTAGGTAAGGTACTGTAAATGATGACTGACAAACGTCACAAGTCCTTTGTGGGATGCCTGGTTGTCACTAACACTCTCTGAGCCAGCAGAGTTCTGCGAACTGTTGATCATCTGGTGAACATCTGGCTTCAGCAGATGCTTCCCTGCTTCATAAGCTCCTTGGTACCCGTAGGCACATCTCCAGATTTCAATCTTGAGGTTGTAAAGTACAGTACTATAATGACAGAAGCTAAACAAACCATAGCTGCAGTGTGGAGTATTGGTTAAGGATCGTTACAGATCCTAAGTCTTTTCAGGACTTGGAACTAAAAACGCTATCTGCTCAGATGCTCAGTGTGGTGTACGTAATGTTGAATTAAGGTAATTAGGGTTAGGGTTTGGGTTTGGGTTTGGGTTCAATCAGATTTCTGCAGTAAAATACCCTGTTGCATAAATAGATACTCTCCCAGTAGTCTTTGTTTTTTTTTTCAATTATCTGGTTACTTCATCATCATAATAATAGTAATTATTTTTATCATTATTATTATTATTATTATTATTATTATAATTATACATACTGTTCAGGGGTGTTTCAGTAGTGTACACTCACTATTATCTGCTCATCTGCTCTTCCCATCTGATGGAGGAAGGCAGCTGTTGATGTCATACTGGCAGCCAGATTTGTATAATATATTCTCTTTTCTAGCATGACAATCACATGTAGGACATGGCAAACATCTGTTTAAAAATATTGTCTGCATTGTGTACTTTCTTTTGTTTCTAAGTTCAGTTTTAGCCTTCGTCTTGTTAGTAAAGCATTTTAAAATCTTGCTTTAAAATTATATGAACACATCTTTTATTTGATCCCATTTCATAATTATTATATCCAATAAACATATTATGTTACATACAATGTATGCAATAAAAGTTTAATAAATGCAGCATTTAAATAGAAGTAAATATCCAATCAACTTAAAAAAAACATGACGTTTGCTGATTTTACTTAGCTATGTCATGATGCCTTGTCTGTGAAGACCAAAAACTTTTTCGTGTAGAGCCTATAAATCTTTGTGAAACTTCACTATGTCTGGGGCCTACTCTGGAGTAATTTAAGCATCAGTAGACAATGAGATTGTCATTTGGAATAAAGGTACACTGTCCCCTATGGGAGGATTCAATGAGCCTCAGATGAACTAGTGAAATAGTTTGAAAAGTCTGGAAAAACATGTTTTGGCAGTAAAACTCCTTTAGCACATACATCCCCTTTAAAAAACCTTTGGATAAAAAATAGCAATGCAAATTCAAGCAATTATTAACTCATTGTGTGATACAAACGAGTGTGATATTGTGGACTTCTTTGGAGATTATTGTGAAGTGTTTGGGATCCCTCTTGTAATGAAAGAGTATATTAGTTTGCTACTGCTGTCATCTGGCTTTTAAAAATACATGAAGACATTTGTTTTCTCTTTAATGGGATTTTTTACTAATACAAAAGTAATAGGTTACATTGTGCACGGTTCTTCTAAATAAAATTAAAGAGTGGTACTAGTGGAGATGAAGAGACAGATATTTCTAAAGGCATGGCTAAATGTACATCATGCTGCTTAAATGTGGTCAGATATGATTTACCGTAAATGTATTTTACAACAGCACATTTAAGCTGCCCATTATTTACATATAAATCAGATTAAATAGTGTCAGTTTTCACATTCAGTTATTCATGTTTTATGTTGTTTATGTATAGAGAAACAGCTGTCTCTACCTTAAGGCAAGAGTCATCATTGAGGAATCTTAAAGCATACTACCTGTGGTGGAGGAGGGCTGGGGCCAGAGCCTATTAGAATATTATGCATAAAGACTGCACTTAAATTCTGCAGTTTGTTAAAGAAATACTAAATGAAAAAGGTCACTATTGAAAATAGAAGGATTCTGTCACATGTTTATTGAAGTAAAAGAAGAAAACTGTCTTTTTACTTTCTGACAGATACATTGCTGGTGAAAAGTATTCTGTACTGGATTTTTTTTTTTGTCATATGGAATTTTTGTCACTGATCTACACAAATTACTCAATAATGTCAAAGCATTAGGAATTACATTAGGAAAACACCGAAAGTCTTGATTTAATAAATAACCCCAAATTGAGCCCAAGTGCATCAAAGTTTTTTGTGAGATCACTCTAAAACCTGAACAGAGTCCATCTATGACCAGTTTAACTGGTTGACATATCTTCACAAGAAATTACAGCTGTCAGTATAAAATGTCTCAGATATGGATATCAGAGCAGAAACTCTACCGTCTAGACCAAAACTCTGCCCTTACATACAGTACATAGCTGTTTTGACCGTGATAATATTGTGTTAGTCAGGGCTGTCTCAAGGGGAAGGCAGGGCCCAGGGCGGGATTGGTGTCACAGGGGTGGGGGGGTTCTTGTTGTGTAGTGATGATGGCGGGGAGCAACATTGAGGTGATGAAATAGCTACCTGACTGGCCTGCACAAATAGGCATACAGAAACTAACTGAACTCCTAATCGCCGTTGTTGATAATGCTATCGGTACCTTCAGGTGTCTCGATGCTAAGGTCCTCACCCATGTCCGTTTCTTCTTCGCTCCTGGTTTTTACCACAAACGTTTCCAAAGACCCTTTAAGTGCCATATTTGCATCCTGCCTCTTCTGCTACCTTTTTCTTTACTCACACCCACTGTAGTATTTTCGGAAAAAAATTCCAAGCTAGTTAAGTTACGCCACAATAGCTTTTAGCTGGCAACTGCTGGCCTATGATGTATTTAATGCAGAACAGGCCTCCAGTTCTGAATAAAGCATCTTCTCTCCCAGTAACTTTAGATTTCATCTTGAGTTAAAAGAGTTTTGTGTGTTTTAAAACTATTTAAACATGTTTTTATATTTTTATGCATGTGTGAAGCGGGATTGGGGGTGGCTGGCGTGCCCCCCTCCCCTTCTGAGACGGCTCTGGTGATAGTATTGTGAGGCAGCATAAATAAGAGAAGGGGTATAAAAACATACTGTATACTGTATCAGTTTTCACTGGATAGAGATAGAGGGAACAGGCAAACCCTTGAGGAGAACCTGCTTCACTCAACTAAAGTCACTGTAGACTGAGGCAAAAGCTTCACGTTCCAACAAAACAATGACTCTAGGCATAGATGGAGTGGCATCAGAACAAAAAAGTGAATGTACCTGAGTGACCAAGCCAAAGTCCAGCCTTCAATCCCATTGAGGATCTGTGGAAAGACCTGTAGAAATTGCAGTTCAACATTGCTCACCGTCATTAACTTAAGAGAACTGGAGAAAATCTGTAAGGAAGGGGAGAAAATCCCCAAATCGTGATGTGCAAAGCTGCTACAGATGCACCAAAGAAGACTTAAAGCTTTTGAAATTGCTGTAAAAGGTGCTTCTATAAAGTATTGACTAGGGTGTGAATATTTAAAAAATACAAGATTTCTGTTCTTCATAAAACATTCTTGCCCCTTTAAAATTGTCTGTATGTTGTGTCAATCAAGGAAAAATTTATTTATGTATTAAGAATTCTGGTCATAACAGAATAGTACAGTAGTTTCAGTTATTGGGGGGAATGAATAAGGTACTGTAGGTCTACAGCTAATGTGTTTTATTTGTTCAATTAGCAAGCATCTGTGCAATCTCTTTGACTGTGATTATTCTCACTTCAAAAAGTGGACAACTAATTCTACTTTCTTTGAATGCTGTAATTTTTGCACATGACAAAATTATAGGCTTCTCTCTTAGTTAAGGAGGAAAACAAGTTACTGTAACAAGATATTGGAACAAAATTGCTGCCTGTTGTTCTTTTTGTTTCAATCTTTCAAGAAAAATATAAACAGCAACACCCTCCACCCCACGCATACATACACAATTTTTGAAGTGCCTCAGTAAGCACAGTCCAAGAAGGGTTATGCTAATTAAATACGTAACGATGCAAATGGTGATCTTTATGCGAGCTTCACCATTTCTGATGATTCTCTCTGAACAGCACAGAATGAGGTTTTATCAAGGTTGTGTGAAGTTGGCCCATGCTACAGAAGCACTATATTCAAAATGTAAAAGTGACAGCATTGCACCAGTCTAGTGATGACGCACAAGTGAGATAACTCACTTTACGGTAAATGGAGTTCAAATACAGTTACATACAGTATGCTTCACTTTAATTTCACACCATTTAGGAATTCTTCCCAGCTGAACTGTTTCACTTCTAGAACAACTGTGATTGTCTCTTAGGTAAATATTTTTTTAAATCATGGACTGTTTTACAGAAATGATACGGTTTAATTGGTTTAATTGCTTAAAATGTGCAGGTGCTAACATTTAATTGAGCTAAAGTTTGGGAGAAAGACTCCTGCTTGAGGGTATACATTTAAAACTTTAAGTCTGACTTTCCTATCATCCTTTGCTCAAATACCAATTCCACTGCTGCAACTAGTGTAGCCGTCCTTTGGCCCACTGGCCAGGTTGGTGGCACTCAAGCCAAGTAGGTAGAAGTCAAATCATACTTTAATTCATGTTTTTAGAACATGCTTTTGAGCGTATGTTTCTCTGCCTCCTATAAAAGAAGCATACTGGGTCTAGCAAAACCTGAAGTGACCATTTTTTTTAAACAAAGCCGTGAGACTTACCCAGTGATGTACTGTAAGGCTTCTATAAATACATGGATAGTGTTATTTTTATTCTGCTTTCTTGCCCTAATTTCTCACCTCCCCCTGTAACATTATGCTGATTGAATTCTGAAGTAGTGAGAGCTCTGGGTAGCTGGTGTAGGGACAGTGATTTATAGAAGGAATAAACGAGGACAAGGATTTGATTTGATTTTTTTAATCCAAATCACTCACTGTGTCCACAAATGCAGAATTATGCAAAGCTTAGTAAACTGTTAAAGCTGTTATTTTTATTTATCAGACTTTGGATTTTGGAAGCATTTTGTATTTAATGTATTTTCCAATGCTGTTTTTTTTTATTTTGTACTATATAATTAGTTTTTATATCATCTAATTAATTAGTACACCACAGAAAATGCAATGCAGTACACAAAAAATGATTCGAGGTGAATACTTAAGACATTTAATGGAGTTTGTAACAGAAGTTCAGGAGGAAGCTTAAATCTAATCTTGCACACTTCTGCTTGCTTATGTAAATAAGTCTTTCACCCAGAACTCCTGCATAACCCTATTGCATTCCCCCACCCCCTCTACACCCTTGTAGCAGCTCCCTGGCTCAATCTTCAGAATAGTGAGGGGGGCTTGGGCAGTCTTATCCTCACAGCTAGGCTGCCAATCCGTCAGCTAGAGGAGTAACACTAAATACTCTCTACAGTACTATGTTTTGCCCTTCTATCACATTCAATAGGATTCATTAGGAAAAAATAGCCTACGGCTCATTAAAATTATTCTTATTCATTATCTTCACACTCTTCTGGGTTTTTGTTGAATCTCTGTTCTTCATGTTTTTAGTATGAAAAAGAAAATAAAAAGAGTGGCACAATGAATTCATACTCAATTTGATACAGGACATCTTCTGTATTTGAAAAGAATCAAAAAAATTCTTCTCAAATACAGTAAACAAATGATTGCACAAACTCCATTAAACAAATATGACAGCGTAGAACAGCAGATTCTCGTTAAGGATGATTAATGTTATAAAAAAGAAAATTAATGTTATAATGTAATTGGAGGTAAAATATATTAAGTACATACATTGTTCCCTATTGTTTCAGAATAACTACAACAGCAGCCTGCATGATGGATCTCCGAAGGTACCCTTTGGATGAGCAGAACTGTACGTTGGAGATAGAAAGCTGTGAGTATTCTGAATCACACAGTTACAACACAAAAAAGGCTGTATTTTAATTTTAGAGTACTTATGTTAGTAAAGTTTCTTTTGTAAAAATGGAGAAAATAACATGTAGAATCACACACTGAACTGGTAATTTTAGCTAAATGTCGAAGACCTACAGTTACACTGATCTGCTTTTAAAAAATTAACATGCTCTTACATTCCTTAATAACGAAGATGTTTGAAAATACTGTATAAGCTAAATGCATGTTATCAGTTTTGCTACAATTATTCAAGAAGGCATTCAAAACAAATGTATCTATAGTATCTCTTGAACAACATACTTAAAGCCTTGTAGCAACTGAGTAAGAGTGGAGAAAACAGATTTGTTTTTCAAAGGAACAGGCTGCTGCAGTAGCCTTCTGCAGTAAAGCAAGAAATAATTTTCTGCGTTGTTTGTCAAATAGAATGGAATTAAAATGGACTGAAGCTACTGTGAAAACCTTCAGTAGGAATCAAAATACCAAAGTGGCTTTATCTTTGCACTAAACCAAATAAAAATTCTTTGCCTCAAAGGAATTCCCTGCTATTATCTGAAAATTCAAACTGTATCCCAGTAATTCTTGAAAGAAATCAGCATTGCCATATGTATCCTGGTAAAGTGCTTCTATAGTCCAAATATTTTGTTCTGTGTTTGTTCTCTGGTCAGATGCAACAGAGTGCATTCTCTTTGCTACAGAAAGCAAAGAGCATCAGTTTCTCCAGCAGTTCTTTCAAAAGTTTACAATTTAAATTTAGAGTTGATTATATACATTATGAATGGGAAACAATCAATAGCTATAGATCATGGATCTCCCCTAAATTTGCAACATGCAGAATCAAAGACAATAAATAGCGTTATGCTTTGACTGCACCCACTGTACTGTAGGTGAATTACTGAATGCCATTTCTAAATCAAAAACCCTTGTTTGTTCCAATACTGAATGTCACAATAAGCCATGCCGGCACGGCCTACACAAAATTTAAAAATGAAAGAACAAACTATTTCTTAAGATCTTGAGTTGTTATTTGCCTTTCCTCACGTATACTGCAGGTATAGACCTGTTTTTTTCTGAGCAACTGTATAGATTTTAAAATGCAGACCAAGAGTGTGTTTGGATATGTACATGCTAGGGGAAATGGTAATCAGGGGACATTGATAGCTGAGAAAAAAAAACTCAGGCAATTCCCTTTGTTGCAAACTGAAAAAAGTGTCTCACAATTTACATTATTTTGACATCTGGTGCTGCTTTCCAGTAATTAAAACCATCATATTGTGTTGTAATTGGCATTGTGCTTGTCATAAGCATAATGAAGAGATCTCTGTTTCTTTAATATACTATGGGGATTTTGAATGATCTTTACAAATATAGCCACATACTGTATAAAGCAATACCAGTTAATAGTTAACAGTTCATACACAAAATTGTACAGGTGTTGCCTTTTAGGACTTAGCTACCCCAGATACTGTCTTTAAATTTCAGTAAGGACTCTACTATTGTAAGAAAAAAGCTCAGTGCCCTCACAGGAACAATTTCCTCTGGCAAGACTGTACGATTTGCATAATAAAAAATTAATTGGAAGGTCTCTTTCTTCACAAATAATTATAACACTGAAACATATTCTAGATGCACAGAGATTTTACTTTTTTTTTCTTCAACTTCAATTCAGTGAAGAAGGATGTTTATAAATAATGGTGTAAAAGAACAAAGATCATGAAAAGTTAACTCATTTTCTTCTTAAACACAGAAATTGTTATCTGATTTGATAGCTGATTTGTTGTTTATTTCTGCAACTTCTGTCTAATGCAAAATTTTAATGAGAAAACCCATGAGGCTTTTGCTGTTTATCTCTGTCTCCAACGTCATCATGAAGCTGTGATTTGAAGCTGAAGTGGCTGTGTTTTTCAAAAGCTTTTTTTGTCATTTTAATGCGGACGTTTTTGCCTGTTTTTTTGTTAAATTTCACAGCTGCACTGGATACACTTGCAAAGATCTAAATAAACCCATGTCTTCAATTAATGTAGTTATAGCACCGACAATGGCAGCATCCTCAAACCAAAGTGTAAGAATTACTGTTGAAGTTACTTGTGTTGTGTCTTTTAGCAATTTTGTTGTTTCCCAAAGGCTGTCAGGGCTCATTGCAATTTTTTAATTGGGATAATCCCTTAAATTGCAAAAATAAGTGTGCCCCCTTTAATATAGTAGAATGGCATAGAGGACCTACAAATGTGCCCCATATTATAAAGCACCTGCACTCTATTTGATATAGCCTGAACTATAAATCTGTATAACCTGGGCTGAGGCAAGACCAACCTTTGTACAAAAGTCTTCCCAAACTGACTTGTCGGTAACCTGTTTATCCTCACTGAATTCTTCCATAAACCTAATGTTAGGGTATGGGGGAGTTGTACTGTGCTTCACCTTTCTTGCCATAACAGTAGGGGAAAGTGAACCATGTTTTTTCGTCTTTAAACCTATGGAAGGATAAACACACCTGCCTTTTCCCTTTAAAGCCCTAAGGAAAATTTAACATTTTCTCTCACCTAACTGAAACCTTGTCGGACTTCAAGACTAGCCGATGAGACACCTAATTTCCGTGTTTTGACCTTCTTATAGAGAGAAAAGCCTGAACATAGCCTGTCTCTCTGCTTCATACTCTCATGTTCATGTTTCTGCTCTTTGGCTGGTCTCTGAGCTGCATATCCACAGCTCTGAGACATACAATAGCTGCTCCATTGCAATAGGAATACAAGAAATGGCACAAGCAAAAGAAAGCCTTTTAACCCATTGTGTTGGTTTGATATGGTAGTAGCTTATCAGTCTCAGATAAGCTTGTTCACCTAGGTGTCTTGTTTTGGTACTCAAGGTATATTTTTTAAGATAATGTAACTCCCTGTAAGAAGGTTATAGGATCTGGAGTGTCAGTTAAAGGGTTAAGGTACCAGAGGGCACTAGTGAGGCACTTTGTTAAGATCGCATACTCACAAGACTATTAGAGAGCTGCCCACCTGCATAAAGGTTCAGTAGGGAAACAGTCGAAGTCGACTAAATGAGAGTCACACTCTCACTGGCAGGTTTGGCAGCAAGATACAGAGCCTCATGGGTAAGACTCCAAGGGTCGGTTTATGGGGTCTTAGACTCCATTGTCATGGTGACAGTGAGAGACCAGGTCTCGAAGGTAACATTTTAACCCTGACGGGCAAATTTTGGCACAGTCCTGGAGGAGATTGAACAATGTTACAATGCCTGTTCTAAGGAGGGGCTGTCTGAGCAAAAGAACAATGGCTAATAGTGACATATCTGTCCATGTCTGCTCCGGTTGAGTGAGACATGTCTCATGTGAGACACTCATTTGGTAGTTGAAGGTCAGTTAATCCCAAGGTTAAGAGTGAGGTGTCTAGAAGTTGGGGACTCCTAGACACAGACAGTTATAGTTGTTGAGAGCAGGGAAGCTAATAAGAGTTGTAGTTTTGGTCATTTCTGTGCAGCTCAACAGTTAACAAAGATGTTAGAGAAACAAGACTGGCCAGAAAGAGGTATTACCCAATACTGCTCATGACTTAAACAAGAACAAGGTTAAGAAGGTATGCAGTCACAGACTGATTAAACATCAAAACACTGTTAAAAACAACAATCCTGGTATCGCATAAGTGAGGTAAAAAAGGGGGTTAAATGTAGCAGATTTCCTTCACATTAGACTACCACCCAGGGAGATCTGTTACACGGCCACAGCAGAACCTCCAAGCTGGTACTTAAGAAGAAAAAAATAACAGGTATCTTTTCAAGTAGTTTTATGCTGACCTCAAAATTTTTGTGTATATATTTGACTTGATTATGTATAATTGCTAGAATTCAGGAGATCACATGACTGTTTTTAATGCAAAAGTATCATAGTCGTGATCATGTGCCATTACCAATGCTTTCTTCAGAGGTAAAAGAAATAAAAACCTTTGCCTTTTCATTTTAAAATAATTTTGCTTGTCCTTTGAAAACATAAAAAATTTAGGGAATGTGAAAGGTTTCAGTTGACATGCACTGTAGTGCTACAAAATGTAATTAAGTGGTTCTGCTCAGGTGTCTGTCAATTTAGCAAATGGAGTGTAAATCACATTGTTTTCTTCATTTCACATATTTTCTCTGTAATTATGAAAATTAATTGCAATACATTTTCTTTCTGTAATTTGTAAAGGGTCACCGCATTACAAACAGGGTAGAAACATTGCAAAATACATCATAAACCAACACTTTATAAATCATAATAAGTCCCAAAAACAAAATAAAAAATTGATAAACATTTAAGTGCAGCCATGGTTTATGAGGCATAAAACATATTAAGTAGGCATAAAATAAGTCAAAGAGATATGCAACAACTGGACTTTATGATTTATTGCCAACAATGTAAATAATTACAAATGTGCATTTAAAGGCCAGTTAATGCTTATAACCACAAAACTGACAACCACAGTTTTATTTCAAAATTACTGGTGCATAAAACTGCTTCCTTTCTACTCATATGAAATTATTTTCTCAGTGCTTGACTGGTTTTCTGAGTAAATAAAGCATGGTTGTCCCCAGAAGTGATCATTTACTGGGAGAATAAATACATGTCTCCAGAGGGCACTTCACATGTACCTTTTTCTGAAATGACTCAGGTTCGCAGCTGAAGGAAAAACAAAAGAATACACAGATTTTGGGGCAGCTAGATGCCATTTTTTTTCTAATCACATTTACTAAGCAAATGTAGGTGTATATTAAATCAAAGCACAAGAAAAAATATATATACAGTAAGTTATCTGTATTATATACATTGTGGTATTATATGTATATATAGAGTGTATTCTATGGGTTGGTATATATATATATGGCATTTCAGTAATATCAATAATATACCCCCATACAAAAGTGCATTTGTCTCATCTTATTTAAGTTTTCACATTTCCGCAGTGAAATATTTTTTAGGCTTCAACCACAGCTACAACGGTAAGGGCTGAAATTGTCATGAATGATAGAAGGGGCACAGATTTCATGTGCTGGTTCCTTCTGTTCTACCTGTCTAATTATCCAATGCAAAGGTTTTTCAATTCTGTGATGTTTAATGGTATAGGGACTTTACTGTATATGTTAATACAGATCCCATCAGCTAGTGTCCCCACAATGGGAATATTTTCTCCAGTATCTAAAATGCCAAGGTAGCATTTTTACTTCATGTGAGAATGATTGAACTTGATAAGTACTGTACTGTATATACAGTAGTTACTTAAATTTGTATTATTTATGAAATACCTTCTGCTATATACAGTACATGTCTGACCAATAGAGATAGAATATGGAAATTAACTACCAAACAATTGTAGTTATGTAGGAATTATAGGAAATACATAATAATAAATATTAACTGCTCTGTTTTTTTAATCCCTACTCTTGGATTTCTAGACTGAAATATCTCACAACTGTTTTCCCTCATCTTACAGTGTAGTGACTCCAATTGATTGTGGCCAGTTGATGGACTGAGTATTAGATAAGATGAAAACACTTCTCAAATTTCCATGCTGCTCCATCTGCTCAATGGGAGGCACAAGTACATTACCTACTGTAGCTATTGTGTAAGATAGGCTGCGAAGGTGACCACTTACACCACTGGCTGGTTGCTCAGCTATGACTTATTAAGGACAGAAATTAGTATTTTTCTCTTCTCTACGGTTTTCAAAGCCTGCTTATCCCATTTGTAAAGTGGTGACTAAAATTGTGTACAGTACTCCAGATCCAGTCTAACTGGCGGTGATCAGAATGCACAGTAGCTATACAATGATCAGTATAAAGTAGGTATTTTTAAATGTTTCTGATGCATAGCAATCTGTGACATGTTAAGCTGGTTGACCAATATTTATCTGATTCAGTTTGCTCCTTTTTATACTGCATATTGATACTATAATGAAAATATTCCTATCTCTTGCCAGTGTTTATTTTGTACGATTTCTTTCCAGGCATTCAAAATACCTTGTTTCATTTTTAAAGAGGAGGATAAGTACACCAACTATTATTCTTACTTATTATGTATTATGCTTTATGTGTGCTATATCAGGATGTACTATACTGTATATCATGCCCATCCTTTACCTTGTTGAGTCATTTGGTTTCCTGACAGTACAGTAAGTTACCTCTTGAGACAGCTTTTTAGTGCTATATGCACATGAAAAGCCAGTGGGATGAGTAAAACGTTAAATTTAGCATGACAGTATAAATGCCAAGATGCTAATCAAATGTAACAACATCAGGATCAGAAACAAAATGTGCCATTAAGGTTCTCAGTTGTTTTCCCTGATACAATTAAGGATAATAATCCTTTTTTGCCTTCAAGAAGTAAAGACAGCTATTTTTCATAAGTCATTCTTCAATGACTTACAGGTACTGTATGTGTCACTTGGCACTTAACAGCTGTCCAGTCTAACCAATAAATACCACATTTAATATGAAAACAGTATTTAATAGGTCAAAGAAAAAAGAAATGAAAATAAAATGGGCCCTATTTTGCGTAATCTGAATATAAAGTATAGATGATATATTCATAATTGCAAAATTACTTAAATTATGTTTCATATAGGTTTACTTGCTTAAATATTAGGTTCTTTATAAGCATGGCTTTAATTATATCATTCTTGCCTTGGGTTTATAATTAACACAGGTTTCAAAAGTAAGAGAAGATGAACCTACACTGTATCCAGCTGTATTGGTACAGTAGGTGGTAAGACAGAATGCTACTGCCTTTCTTATCTTGATTTCTTAGGTTCTTTATAAGCATGGCTTTAATTATATCATTCTTGCCTTGGGTTTATAATTAACACAGGTTTCAAAAGTAAGAGAAGATGAACCTACACTGTATCCAGCTGTATTGGTACAGTAGGTGGTAAGACAGAATGCTACTGCCTTTCTTATCTTGATTTGATTTCAGACTCTTCGTTTTAGTGAATCCTGCCTGAGCACAGGTCACCAATGTTAGATTCAGCTGCATATGAATTCAATGAAGGCAGATCCTCATTGTCTCTGAAGCAGAGGTGCCCATTCCTGATGCTGGAGGGCCAATATATAGGCAGATTTTCAGTCCAGCTCAACTTTTAATTACCTAAATGCTTGATTACAACAAATTAGCAGCTGCTCTGAACTCTTCAGGTCTTGGTGCCTTAAAAAGGCATTGTAAACCTGCAGAAACAACAATCCTCCAAGACCAGGTTTGTCTGGGTTCTGGATAGGGTTCTGGATCTTCAGTGTACTTGTAAGTAGAAAAGTTTATGTCCTTTGCCTGGCATAGACTTTGAAAGTTCAGTGTGAAACATTCTTGTACACAGTATTTTCATTTTCTATCCATTTGCTAACTGCTATACAGTGTCATGGAGAAGCTAGAGTCTATCTCAGCAAGCAACGGGTGCAAGGCAGGGTACACCCAGTACGGGATACCAGTCCATCACAGGGCAAACACAAACACGCACACACTCACACCAGGGCAAATTTTTCTAGAAGCCAATTAACTTACCAGTATGCTTTTGGACTGTGGGAAGAAACCAAAGCACTCGGAGGAGACATGAACACAGGGGGGAGATCATACAAACTCCATGCAGAGCGCTGCCTAGGAATTGAACCCAGGCCCTCAGACTGCAAGGCAGCAATGCTAACCACTGCATCGCCATGCCTCCCTTTTGTTTTCCATTTTTTTTTGTTAATGATCCTTGTAATGACTGATGACATCATAATAGGTTCTATAACCCATTAAAAACAAAGCTTAAATCACTGTTTGCAGTGAATTGCATTACAGTAAATTGAAATTTATAAGATGTACAGTACAATATAGATCTACTGTAAAACCTATCAAATGTGCTGTGCTGCAAGTTGATGTCTTAATTTAGGGGTCATTGTTAGTCAACTTTTATAAAAAAAACACATACTTAAAATATGACAAATATTTTTGTAACTTGTAAACCATAGTGAAATCGATATTGAAAAAATAAACCTCTGAAAAGGTAGTAATGCAAATGAAAGATTCAAGCACGGCTGTCAGATGATGATAATAAACCCTGTCATATTTATGTTAGTGAAGAATCAGTTCTCTTTGAATAAACTTTGCAGTCCACGAAAGCCTGATTTGAAAATATTTGATGGTTTTAGCAATATGTCATCAGGGCCAGGTTATCACTTTTATATAACATATTCTGTCAAACAAAATATTCAGTACTTAGCACTTCCACAGTTCTGAAATACATTCTGTATTGCTCAGAGCTATCACTTGTGTAAATAAGATTACTGTACTTCTAATAGTAACTAATTACATTTATGTAGTGCTTTTCATCCCAAAAGATTCAGAATTGCTTTACATGTAAAGGGGACCTACTAGAAGCCTGGTGATGCAGCAACCACCCTACTGTACATCTGCAGTCCCACTAGATATAAGATCAGGGGGAGATATGAAAAATTGAATTTAGTGTGGGGTTTACCTCGGCCAGACCAAGGTACCTGGCAAGCATAGAGTAATAGTTACCCAGGACACTGAGGTCAACTCCCCTACTTTTATAAATAGTGCCATAGGATCTTTAATGAACAGAACTTTTACATCTCTGATGGTACCTCCTACATCACAGTGTCTTCTGTCAGACACTGGATCAGTACTTCTGGTCTAGAAGGAGTCTGCTTTCCTTCTAAGTTGCTTGGCTTCTGAAATCCAACTAGATCAGGCTGTAAGTTGATAGCCCTGTCAGCAAACATGTCAGAGATACATATGCAGTATAAAGGGGAATGTAGCTAAAATATTAGGACCAGAAAACACATTAAAAAGACACAATTAGGACCGTCTGTCAAGTGATATTTGACAAACACAACTATTTAGACACAAGAGGAAAAGGAGACAGCAAGTCCACAAAAACAAGTGAATGAACTAAAATATTGTTGTGTTGCATTATAATAATATAATATAAAGAAAGAAAAAATAGTTTATTACCCTTATTTAACTGCATTTTAATACTAGATTTAGGTACGAAGTGATTTTATATTTTCGTTTGCTGCTGGGAATGGCATTAAAATGTTTTTTTCCCCATATATTTCTGCTCTCACCCTCCCTCATCCCACCTGAAGAAGGATCCACAGCCTAATGTTCCATTTCAGTTTTATTTCCATTGTGATATTCACCTCCACATATTTTTGTGGCATACTGACATAACTCTGCGGTCTATCACTTGTGTTATATGTCATTAGGGACCATGTTAATATCAGGCCTGAGGACATAATTGAAATTTGGACATTTAACTTCCAATTTAATTTTAACCACTACTGTAAATGTCTCTAAAAGGTAGTCATTTTCTACATTTGTGTTATAATTATATTTGCATGGTGCTCACCAGAAATTAACAAAAATCCTAACTTATTTTGGAATAAATGGATTAGTGGAGGAGCAGAATGATGTTGTAGGACAATGTTGTTGAAATAATTTGTAAGGAATAGGCCATATTAAGTTGGTTAGCCTTATTGTATTTATCTTTTTGATAAATAGTAATAATCTTTTACATGTATGTTTCCTGGAAGGAGATTTGAGTAATTTATTCCAAATGCATAGTGACAAGATAAGGTACATTCTGTTACTAACAGTTTTTTGTAAACTATTTTGTTAAGATAAAATATATCTAGATACTTTTGTTTTGTAATTAAAGGTTTTAGAAAAAACTTTATATCCATTTTGGTTATTTGACGAAAGGTTGACATAATGCTTGTCAGATGAAATGATACTGAAATTTTCAGTATCAGTCTTATTCAGTTTCTTGTAAATGAAGGCAAACCTAAAAGGAAAATGCCAATTGAGTAATATAATATACAGAAAAAGTAAAGCTAACTAAATGAAATGCAGTCACATTTTCACATACCTGAAAAGCAGAGTGTCATGGACGTCCAAAGGGACTAACCATGGGGAACAGGAGAGAGGAAAAAGACCCATATGCATAGCAGCGAGACGGGAAAAAGGCCCGGGCTCATTAGTGCAAAGAGTTCAGGAATGCTGTATAGAAACGGGTCTCAGGACAGCCGAACGTCAATGCTGAGCAAGGACAGAGTGCAAGACCCGGAAATATATAGCCCAAGGGAAAGAGAGGGACAGGAAGGACAGCAGACCGGAAACTGGGGACAGGACAGAGAAGGAGCGCCCTCTGGCTGCAGAGGGCGTGACACAGAGAAGCATTCATTTTGAAAATAAAAGACAGAAATAATTCAAACAATTTTTTCCATGACACTTTATTTCAAAAGGGCTATGCCATTGTAGCATTTAATATTTTAACACCTTACTTTTAATAAATTACTAAAGTTACATTTACTTTAGATATTTATTCATTTAATACAAAAGTTAACAACATAAAAATCTAGGAAATAACAGGGCAGCACTATAACAGAACTATAACTATAACAGAAAGAGAGAAAGGACAAGTTAGTGGCATCATCCAAATTTTATTCAACTGGTATGTTATCACCTAGTGAGCTACATTCTTTTATTCAATTACTCAAAATTAGGCTTGTCTAAGACATCCACATGGCTATCATTTTTCAGAGTATGTGAAACACTTTATTTTTTTTATATAAATCTAAAATGTCACAGCTGGATTCAACTTCACATTCCAAATAAAATTATGTTTAAATTATACAATGCATAAAATCCTCATTTAGAATATTATATTACAGCTTTGGACATCAGTTATAAGGGGATCTGCTGCTTGAATCAGTTCAAAGCTTAGTTCCTGGTTTTAAGGAATGCCATACACAAACAGGAGGTGAAAGGAATTAAGACTTTTTAGACTTGAGCAGAAGAGACTACAGGGAGACATCAAAGAAGAGGTTAAAATCCTGAAAGGTACTGACAAAGCCAACCCAAAGGAAAACTTCAGGAACAACCATTAAGCTACAGTACATAAAATACAGATGTGAAAATTGAAATCAAGAAGAACAAACTGTCAAGCCATTGTTGAAACACATTACTTGAAATCCTTCTAGAAAAAGATGGACAACATCTCTGGAACAATTGTCCGCTAAAAACAAAATGAGCAAGAAGCGAGAAATACTATTTTTCTAACCTTTCTTAGGTTTTTGTGTGCACTAAATGTGTATTTACACATAAAACAAAATATGCTGATTTTTATATGTATTATAAAAGCCACCACTATCAATTGACTATAAAGAAAATAAACCTAGCTTTATTCAATCCTTTTTTATACACCAGTAACTCTGACATAATATTATTTTCCATTTGATATATGTTCAGAAGTACCTGTCTTCTTTTACTAAATTGGGGGAGCAAGGAGCAATTAGTCTCAAGCATACATATGTAAAGAAATGGCATTCTTCATTTGGAAAGTACCTAGAATTTTTTTATTGAGGCCAATCAGTCTGGCCATGCGACAGTTGTTTTCTCAGTCTGTCACTCTGTCTGTATTACAAATAAACTTGTCATCTTCAAGACCTGTAACTAGAAGCATGTAGTGTATAAGGTCATCTTTTTGCTGTTTGTTCAAAAACTGGCCTTTTGAAAAAGAATACCATTTTCTTCAAAGAATGCAGCCAAAGAAAATGTAGTTTTTTGTTCTAGAACCCATTGTATTGGCCATTTTGCACTTTATCAAATTGAAAACCTGGATATTGAAACGCTTATCAGAACAGTTCACTAAGGTTCCCTTTTCCACAATAACATACAGTAATAGGCTGTTTTAGAATACAGTACGTATTCTATTTGGGGGCTTCAACACATCCATGTAAGAGTTATTGTGCTATTTTTTAAATGCTTTTTAAAAAGGCCATAACACAAGCTGTACAAAATACAGATTGTTCTATCAAAGCAATATTCTTTACAATGAACATTTGCTTAAAAAACACAAAAGAAAAAATTCAAGTTCAAATTCAAGTTCATTATAGTCTTATACAGGTATATACAGGTATATGGTATAACGAAATGCTATTTAGCTAGCTCTCAGATGGTAAGTAGTACAAAAACACAACAATACAATTGTATAAGAAAAGAAAGACAGAGACAGCAGGCAATGTACAAAACAACATCAGTTGTGCAAAATCATATATCAACAGAATGAAATAAAGGATAGAAAATTATGGGGAGTGAACATGTGAGGTAGAGGTAGATTTCAACGTGTGTTTGAGTTTTGATAAAGAGAGAAGGCACTGTAAGGGTTCAGATTGTAGGTGAGAGAGACTGTCAGGAAGTCCAGAATCCAGTTGCAGAGGGTGGTGTCAAGACCCAGTGCGCTGAGTTTCTTCACTAGTTTCTCTGGAATGACGGTGTTAAAAGCTGAGCTAAAGTTGATAAATAGTAGTGTACTGTACGTGTTCTTTTGATCCAGATGGGATAGGGCAGTGTGTATGTCAATGGAGATTGTGTCTTTTGTGGATCTGTTGGGCCACCAACACTAGAATTATTATTATCATTAAACCAGATTTTTTTTCAAGATAATCACATTCTATAACTATGTACTGTAGCTCTGTCTGTTTCCAATAAAAGACATAGTGTACACCTACACATAGCTACAGTATGCTACCTGAATTATGGTCTATAATATATGGGTAATGTGAAAAATGAAGAGAACAATATAGAGCAAAACTGAGGACCGATGATGCTACCTCTTCCATATTGAATATATTGGAACAGCCATTTCACCGCATTCCTTCCACAGTAGCTAACATTTGTAATGCACTGTATGCTTTTCGTTATGTGAATAGACAGTAAAATGCACATTGTCCTGTAAGAGAATGTATGAGGCAGCATTTTTAGCATGCAGTCCTAAATGTATGTTTTTTTCTTGTATTAAAAACTTGTTGATGGAGTGAGACTTGAAAGTTATAATGTATATATGTATTTTAAGCATCTGAAAGGCTTTGGCGGTTTTTTGTGTTGATTTCTTTCATGGGATTGCTGTTTGAGAAGTATTGTGAAGCAATCCAAAATAAAAATTATTGCCCTCAAAATATGAGCACCAGGTCATTGACAGAATTGACGCATGCTTACATTGGTATTTCTGTCTACTTTTTTGTGGTTTAGCATATAAAATGTTTAATTTATCCTTTTCAAAACTATTCTGATATTAAGAAAAAAGGCTAGAGGTAATGATAACCGTGTACAATCGGCCACCTTCAAATGCTTCAAATAACATATCCAAAGTAGGTGTCAATAAACAGCTGTTCACAAAGAATGTTGGATTTGAGAATATCTGACTTATTTTTAAAATGTTTTGCTACAGAGGTTCAGATCACTCTTTTTTAATTCAAGATTGTTTCCACCTAGAGGAAATATGGAAAAATTAGCCCCAGGATGTTATGTTACTGTTCTAGATACATACATTCTGTACAACAAGAGCTTTTCAAATTCAGATAAAAAAGGGTTTACATTTGGCAACTTTATGTGGACGTCTAGTTCTCATTTGCTAAATTTGAATTCCATTTAATTAGACACCAGAAATGTGATTAAAGAAATTTCAGAAAGACACCATAAAACATTGATGTGTACTTTACAACAAGCAGAAGCAAATTCCCATATATGGGAATAGTTTAACCATCTGGAATAAACTCAATCATTTATTTTATTCACTGGACCCAAAACACCCACTTCACAAAGTAACTTAGATAAACACAAAGATAAACATATTGTTCTAGTCTATGTGATCCTTACAATACTTTTCCTAAGACTGAAATGTACAGCATTTTTTTAAATGTGGATTATACTGAAGTTAGTGGGTTCAAAGCCCAGTAACTTACATTATTAGTATATTAAATATTAAATTATTAGTATATTAAAGGCAAAATTCAGTTATCTGAATCTGTCTGATGTGGTTTTTGTGGAGCTGTAGGTGGTACTTTTCCTCTTTCTCCTGCAAGAGGTGCTGTCTTTCAGAGGAGACCTACTGTATGATCAGTGCCCTGAACATTTGGCCATTAAAGATCTGTTTGTAAAAGTACCTGTTTCTGTCATCTCTACCTGATCTGCTGGGTGGTAGGACGACTGCTGGTGCAAAATGGCTGCTGTGTATCAATCAGTTATGGGTGCCATATGTAAAATACTGCCATAATGTAAAATTGTTTCAGATGAAAACCATAATATAAATGGAATCCATTAATGAATTAATATCTAATAAGAAACATCTATCTACAGCAGGATAAGAATGAAATTAATTTCACAGTGATTCATGAAGTTCGATGTTTTTCAATGTAAAATGTACAACAAACATTCTCCTTTAAAATAAATTTAGCATTCCCCACTCTTTCACTGTATCTTATTATTTAATTAATAAAACATATTTATTTTCCTCTAGATCATTCTAGATGTTTTTTTACTATTATCAATTAGGACTAAAATATTATAGGTATGATTATTGCATGATGCATATTTTAATGTTTAGAATAAAACTTGGTTATCATATACAGTATGACAGGTAAGAAAGACTGAGCAGTAAACAGGCCTCTAGGAATAGCATCACCTGCCAATTCTGCTGGGTATCTTTTTTTGGTTTTCCTAGACTATATGGAGTAAATCTTTTCCATTAGCTCAAAAAGAGTTGTAAGTATAGTTTAATATTATCAAGGCTGGCATTCCAGTGAACATACAGTAACATTGCAACCTCTGCCTCAGGAGGGACTGACTCAGTAAAAATTGTGGTGGTTGAAGTTGGTTCCCTCCATTAAAACAGTCTCTGATCCCCCTGCTTTATTACTGACTTAGTTGAAGGTAAATAACTGATATATTTTTATAGAAGGCTAAGTAATGATGACAGAAATCTAGGGGGAAGATGATAATTTACAATGTCAGACTCAATAATACAGATAGAATGGAGTGAATGAGAGGCAGACCAAATGAAGTTAAAATTTGATGATTTGTTGCAGTATTTGTTGGTACACCGTAGAAGTAACAACAGCCTGTACATCGGAAAACATTTTGTTCACTGCATTAGTTTAAAATAAAATAATAATATGATTATTTTATCCTTAGAAACATATTAAGGTCTGTCAGAATTTTCATACAGTATAATTCTAAATATGTTGTTTGAAAAGGTACTTTTAAGAAATATTAATTTTCATTTTTTCCAAAGTTTTCAATTTTTAGAATTTAAAATGCACGTGAATTTAAAAGCTCGTGCCATTTCTTCATTGTCACTGTATAGCATAAATTATACTTACTTCATATTTTACACCTGAGATGTATCTTTACAATGCACACAGCATGCACGGAAAATGCAAATCTGTAAAAGTGTTAAAATGTTCTGTAAAAGTCAGAAATTGAAAGCAATATCATTCACACAAAATGCAAGCTTTTCCCCCCTTTGGTGCCTTGTGATTTTACTGTACAGTAGGTTACCAACATATATACGTTCAAGTAGGTAACTGTCAGCACGTGTAGGCTGCAAAGGAAAAAGTAAATTTTTATTCCATGCTGAAAGGAAAAGAAAAGAGACACAATATTTCAGCTGTGGAAGCTTCGCCAGGTGTGTGAGTTTCTTGTAAAATAGTTGAAGAAGTCTCTTAATGGTAGTCTGGGTGGTGTCCGTGTTAAAGGAAAAGGTGTTACATTTCAAACAAAATCCTTTAGGAATTTAGAAGGAGGAGAAGGAATGATGAAGAGATCTAGAAAAAGATTTAGCAGAAGGCATAGTGGGTCCCAGAAATGGGTTGAAGAAGTTCAAGTGGGTAGCTGCATTAGCATGGGTAGGCTGCAAAGGAACAGGTAAAGGTCTATTCCATGCTGAATGTCTCTTTCTTTTCTTTTCCTTTCAGCATGCAACAACATACTTAATAGCCTCCAATGTGAAAAACCAAACAAATAATAATTTCCTGGCTATCTCTAAATGTGGAAGGGCAGATGTTAGATGCATTTCTTTCTATTTATAGTAACATTTGAAAAATTAGGGCAGTAGTTGAATTGCACATGGATTGGAAGGATAACTACTTTGGTAGTGGATTTAAAATCCTGAAACCCCTGTTAAGTAGGATTACAAAATGTTATCTTAATGATAACATTACTTATGTTTTACCAGGAATCGTCCTTTATTCACATGCATATCATCTACTGTAGTTTACTTGCAACAGCTGTAGGAGAGACATTTGCAATGATAAGCTCAATGAAGCCATACACACATAAAATTGATGTACTGTATACGATGTACAGTACAGAATACTTTTTCTTTGTTACTCCCCAAATCTCATCCATTAATGTTTTTCCATTTCAATACTATACCTTGTTCATGCACATTGTAATGTGATTCTTTTAAAATTCTTTGGCCATTTTCTTTAGATTGTAATTCATAAATACATCTGTCTACTTTTATATACACATGTGAATACATACAATATAATAAAACATGATAAGAAAATAATTAAATTTAAATGTGTTGTGATTTTGTGATATAGGTTTTGTACTTGATTAGAATTAAAATAGATTAAATGACTGCTATCTTTACAGAACTTGAATGGATCGTTGCACAGCTGGGTGTTCTTACAAAATCGAGTTTAGCAACCCTTCAGTTTTACAAAGAAAAAAGACTTTAAAGAAACCCTTTATAAAAAAAGTCTTTATAAAATCTCAAAATGACATCTTTATAGGTCTAATTTATATTGCCAATTTCTATTCCTCTGCCTCACCTCTTGCAGGTCCTAGGTTCAATTCCAGTCTCCTTTCTTTCCATGTGTTGGAGTCAAGTGGTTATTTTTTCAACATCACTAACCTATCCCTAAGTGTGTGCCCTTTGATGGAATGACACCTCATACAAGGTGTAGTCCCTCAGTGTGCCCTGTTTATTCCAGTATGAGCTCTGGTTTATTACATCCCTTACAAGGAAGGAGCATCTTGCTGATAATGTATACATGGATTCCACAGTATGTGAAAGATATAAAGGAAATGTTTGATTAAATATCCAAACTAGCCATCTACAAATGAACAAACCTATCCTTAAGATTCAGTTCTACCAGTTTGAAGTTAAAACGCTTGAGTTAAAAAATGCATTGCCTCCTGATTATATTTGGTGTGAATGTAATTTGATATAAATGTCTTTTGTCTGATATAGGATATTATTATTTGTTCACATATTTTAAAGAGAAGATCTGTGCTGTGTTTCTTCTGTTGTAATAATTACAACAGCAAACTTTATTCTGTATAACCACATTCATGGTACAGTACATCATCCCAAAGCATTGAACATATGGTTTCATAGATAAGACAATGTCATCTTCAATGTGAGGGATAAAGTTGGTGAGTTTATATTTGATGGGAAGGTACCTTTTTTGCAAATAGTTTTTAATCTTTGTGTATGTGTTTTATATTTTTATGAAGCTGTCCAACCCTTCTCTAAAAAGGTGGATTTTAGATCGTTTTTTGTCTGTCATGAAAAGTTTGGTAAATATCGGTTTATTTTTGTCTCGGCATGCTTCTCCCAGTTATAAACATAATCCCTTTTTATGCCCCTCATCTCCTGAAACAATTTGTTTTGTGCTGCACTAAAAAGTGTTTAAATGTGAAACAACAAACAACAGTTCATTTAAAAAAGCACGGAATGTTTACTCCTTTTTTATTTTCCAATTAAAATGTGAAAGTCATGAAAAGGAATGTTTACCTGTTTTACTATGTAGCAGCAATGCTTATTAATAAGACAGAATTAAGTGTTGCTGTGCCTCTTCCAGAGGCCCCTCTCTCTCATCTCTGTGGTTCAGGACACACAGAGGCCATTCCATGTGGTTTCTGATTTAAAGTGTTTTCTTACTGACAAGGAACCAATAGGCAGCTCAGCTATCATGATCAATGCCCATATCTGTCTCTGAGATTCTTAGGAACATCTGGATTCCTAGGGACAGAGTTGATTGTTACTTATCCCTAGAAATGACCAAGCAATCAGGAACCTGCAGGGCATGTGGATCCCGAATGCCCGCCAAACTCTCAACCAATCAACAGCTGTATTGTTCCCCATTAAAAGGCGATGCACAGGCCTCAGACCTTGCTCCTCTGTCTGTTCTCGTGCTCAACATGGACAATCACATGACTGGCAGTGTTGTCTGGTAGAGTGCTGGGACTCGCACTTGTTCCAAGCGCTAGGCTGGAGGAAGCCCATACGCAATGACAGATCTGCCCAGTTTTCCTTGCAGCAGCCCTCATGAATCGTTGGCCCCATCATGAACACCCGTCTGATCACTGGTGCGACATACAGTAGGACTCTTTGTCTACAATCTGAATAAGGTTTTATTCAGCAGTAGCACTACGCCGGAGGCGAACTGAGTTCCTTCCTCCCCAAAGAGTGTTTGCTTGGACTGCAGTTACCCCCTGTGCACAGAGAACTACTATTCAGCCACGTTATTAGTAGAGCCATGGAAAGAATGCTGTCTAGCGCTACAGCAGCGGAAATCTCTCCTTCCTTCTTCCACGACTCGGAGCTGCACCAGGACTGGTTTGGCACCGAGCCAGAACCGGGCCTGAGGACGCCCGACAGAGCCTACGACAGAGCCTGCCAGCTGGTCTTTGTGTCCGTGCCCCGGTAAACACATATCCGTATCTGGATAAGTAGCCCGATATTCTACATTGCTACCTCGAGAATTAAATCTGTTTCTCAGCACAAGTGTAATGTACTTACTTTTGAGTATCTAGTGTAAAATGTATATTCATGAGACTGATTAATGAAATGGTATAGCTGAATGGTATACTGAATGCATATTCCTTGTTAAGTATGTCTTCATGATTATATATCTTGCATTTTGGTAACCCTCACAGTAAGATCTGCCACCTGTAATCAGGCAGACTGATATGTTTTTATATGCACAGTTTTATGTATTAATAAATGTATTCCGTGTATTTGAATCCGTGTGTGTGAGTTGCTGATTGTTCCTACCATTGATCTTCTAATAGCCATAAATGCCCATGATTTACTGCCATAATTAAAAAATTGTCCCAGTGAATTCACAAAACCCCTACAACTGTTTGCATTTACAGTATGGATACAGCATGCCTGGTGGGTTACATGGTATGAAGGGTTTAAGTAAAATAACAATGTCCACCTGGAATATACTGAGGTGAATAAAACTCTTTAAGGTAACCATGATGTTGAAATGAATTATCCAGGATTATTCCTAGTGTGCTTTTGAGTCTGAAATTAGCAATTTAGAGCTTTTTGACAATGGAATACAATAGAAGGCAAATTTGAAGTTCAAATAGAGCACAATGTAGAAATTGTATAGAACATCTGGTCAAATTAGTATTTCAATATTCAAAGTCAAAACAGCAGATCATTGGAACAATTTTTGAAAACATTGACAGAGATATTGCTGCAAGGGTTAAGTCTGAAGAAAAAGGTTCATGTCCATCATAGTGTACAGATTTCTGTGAACAGAAATAAATGCCCAACAACAAAAAGTTGTGCATAATATGATAAGCTTCTATTTTAAGTAGAAGTCAAATATGGTACATTACAAAAAGAGAAGTACAGTACCTGTACATATTTTCAGTTTCAAAGTAAATACAACATCTTGTCAAGGTCAAAGTACTTTTCAACTGGCTCATTTTAGGTATACTTTCAGTTTGAGTTTAAAAAGTATACACTAAGACATACAGTAACTAAAAACTCATGATACAACATGTAATAGGGGTTATTGACTTCCCTTTAATTTAAACATATGTATTTTAAACTCTTAGCATATAAGAAGACATACAAGTATTTGGAAGAAAATCCTTAATGGTGAATTAAACATTTGTCTTGTTTTTTTTTGTAACAGAAGAGTTTCTTTGAGTAGGATATCTATTGGATAAGGAGCCACTGTGTCTCAGTCCTGCTAATTTACTTTACATATGATATGTGGTTCTCACAAGCAAAATAAATCTTTGCAACCTATTTCTGTTTTTTTCCTCAGATGGCTACACAACCGATGACATTGAGTTCTACTGGCGTGGGGGAGATCATGCTGTGACTGGAGTTGAAAGAATAGAACTGCCTCAGTTCTCCATTGTAGACTACAAGCTTATATCCAAGAATGTTGTATTCTCCACAGGTAACTGCAAAGCTGCTCCAATTCTATTTTGAGCAAGCTTCATGGTATAAAATAGCATTACTCAATTGAAAGGCACACCTGAAATACACTATTGTTTATTGTTATACTTCATCCACGTTACAGGCAAAAAACTATATGTTTTCTAAGAACATGATACTTAGATTACATGTTTTACAGAAGAGATTGATACTGGATTTCCATTTTAGATAATGGACCCGTCAGGATACCAAAAAACATGAAACTAGTGTAAGAAGAAGAGGTAAATTCTACTCTGAAAAATAAAAAGAGAAATAAGGCAACCCACAAAGTTTCAGTTCTGGAGCCTTCTCCAGGTGTGTGAAGTAGGCCTCTCACTCAAAACATTGTTCTTTTTTTATATGTTTAAGTGACATAGCTACATTTTAATATGTACAGTATCTCTTCCTTTACCAGTATGCTGGGCATCCCAGTTTGAAGCTATGTCATTTCTCACTTAATCATTCATGCTAGAGTAAGAAACACAATATTTTGCAATGCTTCCTGTGATCACATGAAGTGGCCATTAACAGTAGGAAACAGGCATATTGTTGGTGTCGTTCTTCAGCTGCAGCTTCTCATTCTCATTCAGACTCTGATCAGTCCTGATGTCACCTGTGGGAATTTCTGAAGATGTTGGTCTTATGTTCACAGAGCTTAATCTCATGAGTTATTTAAGGAATGTTTTTTAAAGTCATCATTTATTCATGAAGTGAATTATCATATTCATGAATGTTATGCAAGAAGCTAAAAGCAGAGTAGTGGAATAAATGCATTGTAGACATGTTTATTCTGTGAGAAAAATAAATCAGTAATTAAATCCTTTTCTTGACTTAATAATGATTTCTTTAGTTTGATTATTTTTGAATAGGTGTGGTTTACTAGCCAAAAGTATTAAGGTTTGTGAGACAGACAGTCATGTGAAACTTGCAAAAATTGACAGCTCTGTGGCAACAAGTGAACAGTGTTAATTGGCATCTTATTCTTAGGTATGCTAATTACTCCACAAATGGTAACATTATTGTAGAACAGAAGCAAATAATTTATCTTATCTCTTTCTTTTTGGGTAATTCTAAGATATTCCTATTTTGGCAAAAGAATACATTATACATTCATTAAAGGCACATAAACATGGGTAAAACCATCATCAACCTAAAGTTGAATTTTGAATGTGGCTACACCCCTCCCATTTAATAAAGGGAGGCTTTAATGCAGGTAACAAAAAGGAAAAGGCTTGAGTTTTCTGTGAACAGTTATCATTTAATAACTCTCTCATCCCCTCTTCACTCACTGGGTTTATTTCAGCACGTCCTGGTTGGGTAAGTAGGTCATTTTGTGAGCATTTTCTACAGCTCTGTCCATTAGGCGTGAGCATTGCCCACACACCTCCATGCCTTTGCTTGGTTTTCTGTATCTGAAGTACTTTCCTGGTAACTTTACATGACTAATACATTTTGGTACAGATCCATTATTGTTTTGAATTGTGTCTTCTAAATGTCTTCTGTCTTTGTGCATTCACATTCATATATACATTTCTATATAGGATTCAGTTTACCTTCAAGTCTCAGTACAATTTGAACTATAATGTGATACTAGTTTGGTAACAAACAGGTAGGTGATAAAACTTACTGTTTTTCAATGGCAGTAAATTCTGGTGTTCTTTATTGAAATTTCTTCCAGTGAGTAAATAATTAGTAGTACAGTAGCTTACTAATCGCTTTATCATAATAAGATTAATACCATACATTTTTCCCAAATTTTCATACTCTACAAGTACTCCTTAAAATTTTGATAATAGATTATTAATAAATAGATTACACTGGCATGAAAAATATCATACTGTAGTTCTATTCTCAGCTGGTGCATGAACTGTAAATTGGTTTAGGGTACTTACTTGAAAATTACTTATACAGTATAATAGCTAATGTTTAGAAGCTGAGTAATAATTCACTTTTTGCACCTATTATAAGGGGCAATTCAATAACACTTTAGTGGCTGTAAATTCTGTTTTTAAATGATTTATTAACTGAAATAAACTAACAGAACATTAATAGAGTATAATAACATTAATAGAGAAAAACATGGTAACAGACCCTATAAATAATTAAATGCATGATTGTTAGAAAATCATAGAGTTTTCATTTGTAAGTGGTGTGTTAATTTAAACTTCAGAGTTGAATTACTAAAAACATTTATTTACAATATATCTCAGCTGTTACTAATAGACTTCACAAGTCTAATTGAAATGAAACAATAAGCAACAATGTATAATAATAATAATAATAATATTAATAATAATATTAATAATAATTGCTTACACTTATATAGTGCATTTCTGGACACTCCACTCAAAGCGCTTTACAAGTAATGGGGACTCTCCTCCACTACCACCAGTGTGCAGCATCTACCTGGATGATGCGACTGCAGCCATAGTGCGCCAGAGTGCTCACCACACACCAGCTATTAGTGGGGAGGAGAGCAGAGTAATGAAACCAATTCATAGATGGGGATTATTAGGAGGCCATGATTGGTAAGGGTCAATGGGAAGTTTGGCCAGGACACCGGGGTTACACCCCTACTCTTTTCGAGAAACACCCTGGGATTTTTAATGACCACAGAGAGTCAGGACCTCGGTTTTACGTCTCATCCGAAGGATGGCGCCTGTTTACAGTATAGTGTCCCCGTCACTATACTGGGGCATTGAGACCCACATGGACTGCTGGCCCCACTAACACCTCTTCCAGCAGCAACCTTAGTTTTTCCCAGGAGGTCTCCCATCCTGGTCAGTACCAGGCTCACACCTGCTTAGCTTTAGTGGGTTGCCAGTTATGAGTTGCAGGGTGATATGGCTGCTGGCATGATCATATATAGCGATATAGCTATATAGCGATCATAACTGGTCAGAATACTCACTTAAGACTACTGTCACACAAAAAATGTGTAAAGAGAAAGTAGAACTAAACAAAAACACACAACTAACTCTAAAAACTCAACAATACATAATTCAGAAGATTAGAGACGTTTGAAAGAGAATGTATATGCTCCTTTAAAATTTAAACATGGCACCAGTTTGAAGTCTGCTTTTTCCTTATTAATTAATTTATTCCTCCTCCTCTTCCTCCCCATGGCCATCTCTGCACCATGTTCACCCTCACGTGGGCATCTAGTATGTTGCCACTGAGGCCTACAGAATGAATTGCTGCCTCTATCTCCCCGAGTGTAGCTCCCACCCTTGTGATCTGCCGATCCAACTGCTCTCTCATACTGTATCTCACAATCCAACCTGAAGGACTACCTTTCGTGTCTTCCTGTTTCTGAAGTGAGAATGACAGGAAATAAGTACTTCTCCAAAGCATTCATTTACAGTATATTGACCTGGATGGGTATATAACCTGTGACTTGATAAGAAATAATTACGATACAAAATACAATTAAAAAAAGATGGCAGCCTATCTACGGCACCTGGAGGTTGCAGTCACAGCTTGAGGTGAAAATGTGGTGACCGCGTACAAGCTTTGCTGGGTAAGGGCTGGGTAAGAGTCAGGGAGGCGCCACAACCATATGGAGGTAGAATTATGCGTGACCCAAATTACACACCTCTGTGATTACTTTTAATTAATTTACACTTGAAATGTCTGTGTTCAAATGTGTTTTCACAGGATCTTACCCCAGGCTGTCCCTCAGCTTCAAACTGAAGAGAAACATTGGGTACTTCATTTTGCAGACTTACATGCCTTCAATTCTGATCACTATTCTCTCCTGGGTGTCCTTTTGGATTAACTACGATGCTTCAGCAGCCAGAGTTGCTTTAGGTATGAATTCTTATCACAGTTCTTACACTGATGTCCTGCTCTTTCACAAAGATTTAAATGTGCACTACTAAGTTATTTTTTAAATTAGAATATCGAACGTGTCTGATTTATTTGGGGTGGCTTGATTTAAATTACACTTAAGCTATATTTCAACAATATTTGACATGTATTTCTTGTGTATTGCTTTTGTTTGCTATTAGGTGCTATTACTGTTGATGTTCTTTTAGTGATTGTGCATTCTGTTACCAATCACAGTTTGCTATATCACCTCTGAATTTGAACAATTTTGATAGCATTTTGAGATACATCCTAATGTAGGAGGCAAATGGTTTCTACATACTGTAGGACTCTTTCATTCTGAAGAACACTCATGTTGATTGGAGTAAGGTTTTCACTCTAGGATGAATAGATTACAGATTTCTTTAAAAGCAAATCACAGTATATGTATATAAACAACATTAACAAATACAGCACTGTAAAATAAAAGTAACAGCCCCCTGATCATTTTGTTGGCTTGTACTGTGGCTCACAGAGGTTTCTGTGCATTGAAGTCCCGTAAAATAAGTTGGCACCACACCCTTATAAGGATACAAGTCAGTGTGTTATCGGACAAGTACTGTAATTGTTTTGATTTAGGAATTGTTGGATTGTTCTTGTTGGGGTTTATATTAAATGAATAAACAAAACAAGATCAGCAACCAGATTATAAAGAGTTATTGTAGAACTGTTGTGAGCTGAGATAATTATAATCAACCTGAATTTGAGAAAATATTGATTGTGCACAGCTGGCAAAATAAGTGTAAACAAGAACTCACTGTCCCTTGTAAGACAAATGGCTACATACAGTACATACTTTTCTACTTTTGCTTTCATATGTGTGAATATATATTTTTTCAATGTCTTTTTTGGAAGCTCTACTCTACTGTAGTATTTACAATATATGTAGTTTTAGTTTACAGATGGTTATATTTTGTACAGACACAATCAATTGGTCTGCTTAACCACTTTTAAAAGTCAGTGGGTCAGCTCTGTACCTCACCTCTGGATGGAACACAGAGGATTTGTATCTTCTGGATCAGCAACTTGGTCCAACAAAACCAAGTTTTTTTGTGCCTTTGCCTCTTCCTCTGCAGTATCTATCACACTTGCATTCACCTTTTAAGCCATAACTCACTCATGTTGCCAACAAGACCAAACCATTTCAAGTAATTCTTACATAAATCTAAGCCAGGAATATGTACCAGGTGTCCACACTTAATATCCACACCATATAAAGAATCATAGCCACACAAGTGATGATACAACTAGTGTTTTATGAATCTGAACTTTGGCTCTGTTGACTGGTTCCATTTGAAGAGCAGTCTGGGAACACCAAAAGCTTTCATACTTACTTCCCTTTCTATCTTTCCTTTAATTTCCAATCACTGTAAATCATATTTCCTAGACATACTGTACAAAACCATTCACCGTCTTACCTTGCTGCCCATCAATGTACACATTGCAGTGGCTTTTACCATGTAACCACACATCATACCCTACAGTTCTTAAAAATTATCTCAAGTTTCCTTCTGCCTTTTGATTCCACAAAGTACAAATGAACAATTCTGACAGAGGCTCGTCAGTGTTTTGTGGATAGTTATTCTGTTCTGTTTGTTTTTTTTTCGCTAAGACATTCAAAATGGTGTTTTCCAGGAATCACAACGGTGCTCACCATGACAACAATTAACACCCACCTGCGGGAGACACTTCCCAAGATCCCATATGTCAAAGCCATAGACATGTACCTGATGGGCTGCTTCGTGTTTGTGTTCTTGGCTCTGCTGGAGTATGCTCTGGTCAACTACATCTTCTTTGGAAGGGGGCCCCAGCGTCAGAAGAAGGCCGCAGAGAAAGCTGCCACTGTCAATAATGAAAAAATGAGAATGGAAGCCAACAAGGTAAGAACTTTTGTTCAGCACAATAGGGAATATTCATTCAGTTTTATTGTAAATAAAATTTGGTTACCTAAATTTATCCATTTTTTTTATTAAGAAACAAGTAATTTTCAATAAAGACACACATTTTCATAAAAACCTTAAATTGTCATAAACGTTTTGAAAAGTAAGTTACAGTATGTCAAGACTAAGTGGTCTCTGCATTTATTTTCATAACAAATACATTAAATTAGAAGGCACTACTTTGTTATTGCATATTCAAGGTGATTTGTGGTGAAGTCTACACATTAAAAAAGGGTAAAACATCTATTTAAACGTGTTTGCAATATTTAAATATTTTCCAATACATAGCGTATTCGTAAGCATTTACCAGCATGCAATTAAAAATAAGCCTTTTCAACTACCTACCTATTTGTGTGCATCGAGTTTGTGTGCAGTATGTCTGCAGTTTCCATGGATTTCTCCTTATAGTACTGATACTGTGGTATTTCTACACTGCTTTAACATGATTTGTAACGTGCTCACACTGCTGTAATTATCGTTCTTGTCCTGTTTTTTTTACCATATGTTCACTGTGAATTCACTGTTTTACTTTATTTTATTGTTATGGTGGAACATAGTTACCTTGTAGTTAACTTATGCCATGTGACATACAGATTGCAAATTAAAATGCCAGTAATATGTAAGTGTTACATATAGTATATGTAAATATACTATAAGACAACAACTGGCCTGGCTCTATGGAGAAACATGTTTTTAACTGTGCTAGGTTTTAAAAATAATTGGGTTCGTTTTCTAACCTAGTGTTCACTTATTGCCATAGTGTAGGCGATCAGTTACACTTTCTTCAGATCCAGACTGCATCCAAATAAAAGGCTTATTTGTGCCATAAAATAAAAGACATGGAAAAGTTAAAAGATGGACACCACTTCATAGTCAAATGAAATACTTTCACAGAAAATTATCTTCTGGACCCATGTTACTCAATAAATACAGTAAATATAGTCATATATATTTTTTAAAATTTAACATTCAAAATTGTCCATCTACTGTATAGCATTGTTATACATCGTAATTGCTGCAGTGCTCAAATATAACATAGATATTTTCTGTGAAGGGTGTTTTCAGCTATCAATTGGTATGCATCAAACTTTCCCAGTACTTTTATTTTGTGTATTAACCACAGACTGGTAAGACTATAAGACCTCTTGTAAAATCTACAGTATGTTATATCCAACATTAGGCATCTCAGATAAATAAAAAAATGCCATTAAGCATTGAACTAGTGTGCAGTTATTGCAAACTCTTACTTGAGATATTGTTCAAGTTTGTGATATAACCCAGATTAGTTTCTGATTTAATATTTGACATAGGCACAGCGCTGTTTCTAGACTGCTGAATGAATGTCTTTTTCATCAGCTTAGTTTATGTCTAACACCACAGCCATGAAGATGGTTTGTGATTTATTGGTTCTTTAGCCCATAATTGACATATTAACTATGTGGTTAATACGATGAGAAAAGTCTACAAGTGGAAATATGGATTAATAATTAGAATTGTAATTTTATAGAAATTAAACTGGATGTATTTGCATTTCCATATTCTGGAGTTTTCACAGACTAAAAATGATTTACAGGATGGCTTCCTGTCTTTCCACTTTTTGTTTATTTTTTGCACATAATATTTTATAGTATTAATCGATACCAATACATAGAAACATAGAAGGCTCCAATTCAAACTAAATTCTCTTCCCTGTAATACTATAGATTCCTTCAATTTGATGCTAACAAAAATATTTATATTTAGCTTACAGAATATGAAAAATGTATCAGAAGTGAACAATCACAAAACATACTTTCCTCAGAAAACCTGAATGATGTGCCACTATCACAAAAAAGTAGGAAAACTTGCACTTACCCAGCAAGACACCATTTTTATAACACAATGTTGGAAAAAATTCGATGTTCTGTTTTGTGGCACAGAAACCTAAATATCCAAACACACACACACACACATACACACGGTTCTTATTGCAGAAGGCTCTTCTGAAAACAGCTAAATTCAATTTTCCATTTGCGTCACATCTCCCAGCAACTAACACAAGTCACTCGATAACTTTGTATGCTTGCAGTGGTTGGTGGGAAATGTAGTTCAGAGAGACGATGCTCTGTATGCCAGAATGAAACAGAGGGAAATTGACGCTCATGACTCGATGTGGGAACCGATCTTTGTGGAGGATGCAGCAATAGGACTAGGCGAGCAAAAGAATAAGGTACTGGATTACAGATAAAAGTAATAAACAGCAATTATGATAAACATTTATTAACCCCTGATTAGAAATGGAAGGTATTTTTTAGAGACCTATCATAACCATCATTGTCTTTTTCCTCCACTGATGTCATATGTCAAGCTTTAAAAAACATTGCAGATTAACAGCTGTGTCTGACCATGTTAAGTTTCTTTTTGTAGTATTTTGTCAGTTCTGTTTATTGTATAAACCTGTATAGCCTTTCATATTCATTAAAAAACAAATATTTTGTACTTTATCAAATAGCCACGAAGGTCTCAGCTGAGAAGGCATACGCTGTGTAAACTTTCAATAAGCAATGGTCAGCTGAAATTGTGTAGCAGGAATAACATAAAATAACAAAAAAAGAGAGATAAGTTCACAAGTTAAAAGCATTTACATATTTCCAATTCTTTGAGCAGAGTTTCTCACAGAAGAAACAGGTTATGAAGACTTCTGTTATTAATATTGGTGTTTTGCTTAAGATATATTTCATAACAGAGAATTATGAGATAAACTAGGCATTTATCAGAAGTTTATTAATTCATTATAAACTGAATATTTCAATTTTGTTTTGAGTTCATGGTTTAGGTAAGGTAATTATCAGAGTACCCAAATTAGTGTTTATCTCCTGGAAATAAAGATGCTAAGTAATTATTAGTTTTATGTCTGATGTTACTGTACAGGTTCCTACATTTGTTCATCATGGAACCTCTAGGAGGATGCTATAAATGTATCAAGTTGGTGGAATTTTAATTATTAAAAATAGAAATTTTTCAATCTCAAGTTTTTCAATCTTAAGGGTGCAAGAAATATTTATACAGTACTGTATATACAGTAGGCAGTTTATATAAGCAATATCCTTCTAAAATCAAAAGCACCATATGTAAAGAAAATACAATTTTAAAAGTCAAGCATACTGTATACTATCCAATACAGTGTCCTCACTGAATTTTGATTACAAATCATATTTTCTGAGTAATTAGAATATGAACTTGCAAACTTGTATCCTTTGATTTAGATTTTTCACCTCATCCGTCTAAACTGAAAGAATTTTTTTAATGGCGTCATTTACACGAAAACATTATGCTGTTCCTGAGTAGTTATGTATTTTCTTGACTGCTATTTGAAAAACAAAACAGCGAGCTAAAATCTAAACACATTTTTAAACTTACTAGCCTTGTACAGTATATCGTGTCAAGTTCCTGCTGCCATTTCAAATAATGGATACATCTGTCTTTCTCTTAGATGGACCCTCATGAAAATATTTTGTTGAGCACTCTTGAAATCAAGAATGAGATGGCCGCCTCTGAGCTCACCTTGGGTCTAGGTGACCCAAGAAGCACCATGCTTGCATATGACAGCTCCACCCTCCAGTATCGCAAAGCAGGATTGCCCAGGCACAGCTTTGGAAGAAACGCCCTGGAGCGGCATGTAGCCCAGAAGAAGAGCAGGCTACGAAGACGTGCATCCCAGCTGAAAATTACCATCCCTGATTTGACTGACGTAAACTCTATCGACCGATGGTCGAGGATGATTTTCCCAATTGTTTTTTCCTTCTTCAACATTGTTTATTGGCTGTACTACGTGAATTAATAAGACATGAACAAGGGAAACAGCACTCCATTTGTTGGCTAATTTTACAACGCAAGCAAGACTTTGAATTATTACATCCAAAACAAATCAGGACAAAACTTCATTTTACCTTGGAACACCTTAATTGCTGGCTAATCCTAAAAGTGTAAGACAACGAAGTGGTGCCTGCTCCAGAATTAAGATTGTGAAACTTAAAATTATATTGTGGTTCAAACATATATGTATTATGTTTTATTCTTTGATTTTGTTAACCTGCATAGAATTTACTTTGAAACTAGCCAAACTACAGCATCTAGAAATCTAAGTAAATTGGCATTAGTGGCATGCCAATCAACAATAATGACAAAAATAGTCTACTAAAACATTTCTATTTCATTAAAGTAAAGACAAATTGCTAAACATTGCTGTTTCCAAAATAGAAGTGGCATTAAAATGATAATTGACAATGGGTTGTTTCCTTATTAAATGGTAGGTACATAAAGGTTTAATGAACTAAAGTTCATTATTTTTCTATGTCAGTATTTAGTATTTTTACAAACATTCAGTGTCTTATTCATTTAGAGTTACATATCGTTTCAAACACTTTAGATCGGATATATGGATATATAATCCTGACATTTGATTTGCCAAATCTACAAGAATGTCCACAGCATGAACATGAGTTAATAATCTTAACTCAGTGGAAATGTCAGTTTACAAACTGTGCTGTGACTTCTGCAGAAATCATTAGAGTTACCACTAGGTATTATGGAAAATTCTTTGTACAAAATGTGCATAAGTTATTAATATTTTCGCCAAACAATTACGTTTGAAGCTTCATCAGTGCATTACAACATGCTGCGTAATTTTCTTTTTTATTAAATAATGTATGTGGTTGTACAATGTCATGTGTGAAACATAAAGCAATTTAAAGCACTGTTCTAACAGTGTGAATTACCAGGAGTCTTTCTTGTATTTTAATTGTGTATGATGCCAAGCCAGCAGTTAAGGCATCTGTAGGAGACATTTCACTATAAATTATGAGAACATAGCAAGGCACAGTCTCATCTTTACCTTTCACAGTTACCTGTAAATATATATTGTATATGATTGTTAACAGTTATGGTATGCATTTCAATTTAAGTGAGAATTCATGCAGCATTTTTCTGTGTTTACATAAGGAATGTTCTGTTTCTATTTAGTATTTCAGGGAAATGGAGGGGTCATGAATGGTTTATGTCCTTAAAATGATTCAGTCCAGACGCATGTCCTTTAAAACTGGGTGTAAAAATATTGCTTACCATGGATACGACTGAATCATGTTTTGTTAATCCAACTGTGAAATGTAATTATACTGTACTTTTGCTGTTGAAGGACTTTTTTCCCTTGTTTTTTCAGTCTAATTTCTTCAGTTAATATTTTGTACATTATAGGATGCATTTATTCAGTACATATTGAAGCCTGCAGTCTTTGTTTTTGTTATTAAATGCCTACTAGGACATAAACACTGGTATCTTAAAAAGTCTTCAACAGCAAACTGGTTAGGACCATCCATGAGACCTGGATATTTAAAAGCACAACACTACTAATTGTTATTACTACAAAATTAAGTTAATATAAATTTCATATCCAATTCTTTTTTGTTTCGTTTGGTTATGTTATGAAGATCATTATCATTTAAAGGGGAAAGGTATCAGAATATAAATGAATATAAATTCAAAAAGTAGTGAAACTGTTGCTCAAACCTTAGACCATATTTTGCACTTTTTTAATTCAAACTGATCACAGAAACACCCCAGCTATACACTTTCCCTTAAGAGTAATTATCAATTCTAATACAAACAGGTATGGGCTTATGTAAATTAGGAGGTTTCATATATATATATAATCACTGAATTACTCATACAAAGCAATATTATATTTTAGATATTTCCATAGGGAAATGAAGTAAATAGTTCTAGGCAGTATTTTGAAGGATGCGTGTCATTAACCAAACGTTTGCACACACACACAAAAAAACTAAAAGAAATAAAAAAAAGCCATAGTGGCTGTATTGTTTTAACAATATACCTTCCTGCCACAGCATGCTTGGAATGGTTATTGTTAATGATGGGAGCAGACTGTAATAAAATGAAATGTATCTTTCTTACTTTTGAAAAAAAAAACAACAGGGAAATTAAATGCACAAAATGTAGTGAATTTTTGGCTTTGTAATTTCTGCTATTAAGTTATGTTTGATGATTCTTAGATGATTGGTAGCAGCTCAGACTAGAATGTCATTAAGGAAAAGAATTGTCATTTGTTTCCACTAATATTTCACACAGTAGTTACATTCAAGCAAAAGACACTAGTTTGTGCATCTGTTGCAAATAAAATTAGAGTGTTTAAGCTCATTGTCCCTGGATGCTGATTACATCAATAGAAATATCAGTAGCTTGTATGGCTCATTTAACACAATTCCTCTGATCACATTTGCTCTTGCAAAGAGTGCTATTTGTTTCCAAGTTTTCCTAAATATTTAAAAATCTTTCTTTTTCATCCAAAATCCATTTTTCCACCCAGAACTGAATTTCCCAGCAAAAAATAACTTGTACTTATCCAATTAAAAATGGATAATTTTAGACTGTGAAGCTCAGGATCCAAAACTAAGCCTAAACTAAGTGGCCCAGTTTCTCACTGCCATGTGATATGTGTCAGAGCATGTATTAATGCTTAATACTACCAGAGCAAGTCAGTTCAGGTAATTGAAAAGTTTTGCAATTCATGTTACATTTCCTGGAAAATAAATAAATATTTCAAATGTCACATATAGTGTCTATGCTAGATAATGTTTTAATAGAAAATAAAACAGTTTTAGATTTTTAGACAACATTGCAAAAAGAAATGTCGGTACTGGAAATTCTTACTGTGATTTTATCAGTACTTGAAAATGAGTAATAAAAGGAGGATAACCATGATAATGTTTAACATTTATGTACATCATAATACTGTTTTCTATATGATAAATAAAATAGATTTTTAAGCATGTAGGAACAATATTTATGCACTTAATAAATCAGACAAACTAAGGGATCAAATATTAATTTCTTAACATGGGTTTGAAGGACATAGTGTATATCTCAAAATAATAAATATTTCTTGCCATTACCTTTCCATATGGATAATTCAGTGTGCTTTTTATTATTTAATAATGACAACTATTAGAGATGTTACCAAGTCATCTAAGCCTGTCGGTGCTTTAATATGATTTAATTTCTTAGCTTATTAGAAAAAAAGAAATAAAAATCTTAATATTGGTGTTATAATTTTTTCAGGGGGGTGGGCATCATGGGTTTAGTTACTATGTTCCAAAATATGTTGCGAGATGTATATATGAGATAACCTGTGAGGAACCATTAAATTGGAACAATATATTCTTGTAAATATTAGCAGATTTCTTAAAGACATTTTTAACTCCCTAATTTGTACTTTACTGTAAGGCGAATGCAAAGCAATTTCATGGTTTAAGCTAATGTGTTGAACAATAATGTAAATATTTTTAAAAGTGTCACTTGCACACTGAGTAAAATTATTGCTTTATGCTTTCTTTCATTTTAGTACAATAAGAGTGACTTAGCAAGGATTTCGAACTACAACTAAATTCATATTTTATTTCTCACTTTAGCCCATTTACTTTTAGAATTTCACAGTTTGAACTTGTAGAATGAAATTATTTATGTATATTTTCATCATCACCAGGAAGGCTGTGTCAGACTGAGCGCTGATTTGTACAGAGCAGTTTGGCCTTTGACTATACTTTTTTAATATATATACAAAGGTTACATCTTACAAAAATATTGGACTTTATCAAACTGTATTGGCTTAAATTTTTCACATTGGATATTTTTGTTTATACCACACAATGAAATTTCTTGCTAATATTTTTGTATGTATGTATTCTACTAGAGAAGAGTCAATGTCCTTTGTGACTGATGAGAAATGACTGATGTCATCACCTGAGAAATAAACCACAGTGACAAAGTCATTTGCACAGGTTTACAGCTAAAGCCTTATGCCCAGAGCAGCTCCTACAATATTATATAAACTTTGTGATTCATGTGGCATTTGCACGTGAATATTCACAAAAAGCCATGTCCTAAGAGACAAATGATTTTATGTTTTCAATACGTGGAGTCCCACTAGGAAACATATCATCAGTAAATACTGTATATACATTTTAAAGTATGAATCCACATGTTTCTCGTTGCCACTGTCCAGAAAGGAATCTTTGTATGTGAATAAATGCATGCTGGATCATTAGACTTTATAATGATATCTTAAGGGAATTGTTAGATCTGTTTTTTAATGCATTTATCATTCCGATCAATCTGTAACCCCCATTTTGGGTTACATCTGCATTTACAAATGAGAATTATGGACTAAAACTACAAATGTACATTTTGGCAGCTGATTTATCAAAAACAAAAGCTCCTGCTCCCTAATGTAAAAAGATTGTACTAGAAATTCTATTTTATGATCAATAACAAGAAGATGTGCATTAGCCCAGTGAGGTACAGGGTAATTAATCACAATTATCATTTCTAATCACCCACTTGTGTTTAATATTGTTCTGAATTCCAGACTCACCAAGTTAAAATAAGGCTCATCAGTTTCTGTATAGATGCAACTGAAGACATGTGGATTTTGTTTTTTAAATCTTAGGCTGACTTTGTCCATAACCAAAACTAGACTGTACACCCCAGTTTCTATCTGTGGTAATATATATAAACAGAAATTGTTATACTCTGTTAACTGTCTTTGCAAATTTATGAGTTATCAGCGTTATTTTCTGTATTTGGTACTTTTTCATGCTGTAGTTTTCATTAGCCTTATCAAGGGATACCTTGTAGCCTTTCTTGTATGCACATAATGCAACTTTTTTTTGATGATTAGACAAATGCAAAAATGTGAGATGGGCAGGATCACATTAATGTATTCCTTTCCTCCTTGCCATTACAGACAAGGGCAAGGATAAACGGAATAGGTAAATTGTTGACTGTAAATGAGTAGTGTCATAAGAAATATTTTCTGGAATTAAAATATAAAAAATATATAAATATATATAAATATATTGCAGCCAATTTCTGCATGTAAATATAAACTACTGTTGACTAGTGTGTAATTCTTGAAATTGAAATAATGCAATATAAATAAAAGAAATTTAAATGAATATGGTAGTAGTCTTAGACCTTTTTGATTGTAGTGCTCTACGGTAAAAGGTAACCCTAATATCAGTTCACCAGTCTTGCCTTTTGGATATATCATCTGAAAATTCTGTTTATTCAGAAGAATATATGAAGAAATATTCAAAACATGCAATTCTACTATGAATGCTCTCATATAGTCTTCAAACTATGGTATACTATTTAAAAAGCTATATACAATGCCTCTTGCAATTGAAAAACACTGCATTTGATAAGGAAAACTGACAGAAACCAGATTGCTTCCTGCACATTGTAATGTTTTCACTCTACAACCCTGCCATTTCTTGGTATTGCTGTCTAAAAATCATTCTGAACTGCACAAATAATTTCAGTAGTTTGTTCAAATTCAAATAATGAAAAAAGGATAAATGTGAAGGAACAGCATACTTAATATGTTGGTGTTTACTCACCTAGCTGAGGTAAAGACAGCATGGGTCAAAGATTAGCCCTTTCACAACTCCACTGACTCATGAGGATCAAACCAGTGAGGCAGCTGCAAGGGTGAAGCTGGGGTGGAGGGAGGGGTGCTGGAAAAGATGGGCATCAGTATTTATACAAAGGAGAGCAGAAGTGCAGGCTTAAAATTTGATCTCATCACTATTTTCTATTCAAAAACACCCACAGCTCCTACAGTTCTATAGAAATTCTGAGAATCTAGGAAAACAATTAAGATCTCCATTTTAAAAATCACTATTATATTAATTTCATACAAAATATTTCCTTTTATGCTTTGATTTTATAATGAAGTTATACTTTTCATAGGCTGTTCAAGAGCAGACTTAAATATTTTACAGTTTGAGTCTTTTTTCAAGGGTATCGCAACATGACAAGAAAATAAAAGCTATAGATAAGACACCTGTGATCACTGCTGCATCTGGAAGACTTTTTCTCTTTACTTCAACAACAATTGGAGATGATAGCTTTGCTATTTCTAGAAATAAAATGAAATGATAGAAATATGAAAGGATAACCATATTTTAAGTATAAGAGATTTTCTGGAAGCTTATTTGAGATATATCTTCACTCGCTACTGCTTTGTGAAAGTACTTTTCAAAGTACTTTTTGTATGACAAATTATTTAACCTTCAAAGTATTTTTATTACTTTTAAGTATAAAGAACTTGCTGAAAAGTGTCCCGCTGTATTTAGGTACTTTATTTTTATCATATATATTATAGATTATATATTATATCCAGAGATTCTAAATAATAGCAAATTGTAATGCTCAAGATACTGAAATGGAGCACCACTTGAACAAAAGGATTACAAATGTGCCATTGATCTCCAGAGATTTACACAGAGGCAGGCTACCTAAAAGTCTCATCCACAACTAATTCTCTTAAGACAGTGATGGTGTCAGACAAATGCTCTTCCATTGTGTTTATTTTTGCAATGCTATATATAAGCTTGCTTCATATGGACAAGTACCATTTCTCATGTCTGTTTTCACTCATGTACCATGTGCCTTGGAGCTAACATTATTCTCAAGTCCAACCAAGAGACCCAGCATTTATATAACAACATGTTGTAAAATTGCTAAATTTGTGTTAAGACTGAGGAATATGTGAATTGGTAGAAAAATATCGTGTGGATTGGCTTCTAGATCTAGTGATCACAAAATCTGAATAGAAAAACTAATAGAAAATAGAAAAAACTGAATAGAGTGGGGAAAAAACAGTTTTAGAAGCTCTGACACATTTTTGTGTCATTTTCTATCCCTCATAAATCCTTAGAAATAGAATGTTTCTCTTTTTAGTTAGTAAAAATACAATTTGGTTAAAAAAAATTGACCTATCCTGTTAGCTTACTACCCCAAAGATTTGATGTCTTTAGTCATTAAGTAATTGCTGATCCAATCAAGAAATGCATTCCTAGCATTTTCAGGTCCAGTAATTTATCAATTGGCCCTCTAATCCACTCAGACACCTGTGTGCTCAGCATTCTAATGAAAGCAAAGTATTCAGCCTTCTGTCACTCATTTGCTTATACTAATTCTTCCATTCCTCCCATGAAAGTTTTATAATCTGTTATTAAGAATGCAGCGCTGGACTTTTTGGATGGAATAGTTCTTAATATCCATAGAAAAAATTAGTCACCCAAAATAGTCAACATATTCCTTTCTAAAATACTTTAAAACCATTAATCCATTTATTTTAAAGAAAAGTTCCACAAAGGCTTGTTTTTTTTTTTCAGGCTTTCTGAAAATCTAAAATTTCTAAATCCTAAAAATTTGCCTTTGAAACATTCAATTAAATAAAACCAGAAGCCACTCTGGTTCACCTGTTTTTGCAGTCACAGTGATGAAAACTTTATACTGTATATAAAAATGACTAAATGGTCTTGAGAATGTAGCCCCTGCTTCAGTCTAACATACTCTCCAAGGTCCTGGCCCAGTGTGAATGTCTGCAATAACTTACAATAGCCAGCAGTAGAAGACATGGTGTGTGATAACATTCTCACAAATATAATCATGAGCCATGAACAAGTTTTGGCTTGGAGAACAGATATATAATATGGCTTCAATAAACCATGGTTTGATTTAAAAACGTATAGAAACCTAAAAACACATAGATATGCTTGCTAATTGTGCAATTATTGTGGAAAATGTAAGAAGAAAAAAAGGAAAATAGTGATTAAAATTAAATAAAGAAAATTAAAAGAAAGGAAATGAGAATTTTATTTTGTGATTACTACGTCAGTTTTTAAACATTCTTTGAAACTGATTATGAAGTGAATCAGAGACTTAAAGGTTTGGTTTTGATATGTTTAAATGGATCACAAAGCAAGTCAGTCTGACTGCAATTTAAACATTCAACAGGAAATAAGTTATTGTATATATTGTGAATGTATTCGATAGTGCAAATGTTTAATTGGTTAGGTACATTTGTTCATATTTCCATTTCAAAGAAAATGACAACAAGGAAAACCAGGCTTTTGTGGTTAATTGGTGTTGGTAAACCAGGTTGGCAGTCTTATCTCTTCACCAGAATTGCCAAAAGAGTGACATACTATGGGGATCATGGGCAAGATGAGATGTTAAATAATAGGTCCTGACTTCTTGCTCATTCAAGATTCTAGGATAATAATAATTATATCGTGATTTTTTGGACACTCCACTGAAAGCGCTTTACAGGTAATGGGGTCTCCCCTCCACCACCACCAATGTGTAGCATCACCTGGATGATGCAACAGCAGCCATAGTGCGGCAGAACGCACACATCAGCTATCAGTGGGGAGGAGAGCAGAGTAATGAAGCCAATTCATAGATGGGGATTATTAGGAAGCCATGACTGGTAAGGGCTAATGGGAAATTTGGCCTGAATGCCGGGGTTACACCCCTACTCTTTTCAAGAAACACCCTAGGATTTTTAATGACCACGGAGTCAGGACCTCACTTTTACGTCTCATCTGAACGACTATTTACAGTAGTGTCCCCATCACTATACTGGGGCATTAGAACCCACATGGAATGCAGGAAAATTAGGGAGTAAGTATACATTTACACAAAGAGACAAATTGGCATAAATTTAGCAAAGTGCAAAATAATCTATAAAGCTGTCACAAAGCTCACCATTTTTGCCTGGTTGGTTTTAACATATCTTACTTAACATAAGACTACAGTCGAGATGAGCTTTTTCAGACCATCTAGACCTGGGGTTCATAACCTGGAAGGTGACACAACAGACAACAAAAACACAAACAACTAAAGGTTAACACACACTAGGGCGGTAAACAGGACACGTAAGCAGATTCAGGGTGGTTATACTTCAAAGGACAATAACAAAGGTAAACAATTAACTACTGTATACACCTGCACGGTTAAGACTATATACATTAGCAGGATGACTTAGTGGTCACTCTGCGAGCCCACAGACCATCCCCCGGATACATCTCCCAGCTTGCTTTGCGGTGCGCCCGGCGAGGACGCTACATTAATTTCAGTTGGGTAAGCCACGGTTGCATTTATATTTGTATCACTTTTTTTGCGCAAGGTAGTCATGATTAGCCTAGGAATGGAGCGTTTTTAATAGGTGGCACTGTAAGAGGGAGAGCTTAAGATAATGTGGAGAAACGCACAGCAGAAAAAAAAGACAAACAAATTGAGAAAAATTGACGAAAAGTACCTGAAGTACGGATATACAAAGAAAAGTGATGGAGAGCATGCACGATCGCTGTGTGTGGTTTGTGGCGAAGTGTTGGCTAAGGAAAGTCTCAAGCCCTCTAAACTGCTACGCCACTTTCAGACCAGACACTCGACCTTGCTGTATAAACCTGTTGAGTTTTGGATTGTCAAACCTGGGATGCCACACATGTTAGGTGAGACTTTTTTTCTTCTTCGCAAAGGAAACGGTTTCAAGCATGTGTGAGGAAAAGCGCTGCAGAGCAGCTAGCAATGATACCAGTGTCAGATACCGGGGTAAAGTTAGCTCGAAGTTCGAAAACGATTTTGGCACGCTTGTAGCGCTTTCACGAAACCTCTTAGAGTTGCGAGAATGCTTGTTTTGTGTATAAAATACATTGTGGACGCTTTCTCAGCCTTTACTTTTTCGTTTTTATGACATTTTTTTGACCAAGCACGAATATGCTTTTGTCCATATCTTCGCAATGGAAGCACAGAACGCAGTCAAACCAAATGCATTTTAAAGACCACGACTTGTGGATATTTCCACACTCTTTACATCAAACTATCAGTGAGCTAATTATCTTTTTTTAAACCTCCGGTTTTTCATCGATGCGTAATTACGCACGAACTGGAACCCGGGGGACCGCTGTGTGCACACGTTCACAACGCGAGAAATACTGTTCAATACGGCTTCGTGCGAAAAACCCGTATATGACCATAGGAAGCAGAACAGCGCAGTCTCCCATTACCCAGACTGTAAGCACGGGAATAAAGCTTTGTTTGATTTCTGAAACCCTTCGTTTACGCCCTGTTTTCATTCAGGTAAGGGTCAACTATATTGAAAATACTACTGACAGCAGGAAGATTAAAATATTCTTTACTCAGCAGCTTATTAAAAACAGCTCCCATGATGTTCAAACCGATTTTTTACACAGAACACTGACACAGCTTTGCATTCTGAATCTCTTTTTCTCATGCTTTTATTTAATATGGCACAATGCACTGGGATAGGGGTATTGAATGTTCACAAACCAATAGCATTTAAACCACAGCACCCACAATGCTGCAAGTGTTTTGCACACTAAGCAGGTCCTCTGACTTTTCCCAGCTTTGTTTTGGGTTGTGGAACCTTTCTTTATATTTTTTAGGATTTTCTGAAGATAACACTACAGGTAATACACTGGGACAGGTGGGTCATCTTCATGGCTCAATAGCATTTCAAATACAGCACCCACACTGCTGTACCCAAGTGTTTTACACACCAGACAGGCCCCCGAACCTCGTACAACCTTGCTGTGGCTGTGGCCCCTTTCTTTAATTTTTTTATGATTTTTTGAAGATAACACTACAGGTAATACACTGGGATAGGTGGGTCGTCTTCATGGCTCAATAGCATTTCAAATACAGCACCCACACTGCTGAAACCAAGTGTTTTACACACCAGACAGGCCCCCGAACCTCGTACAACCTTGCTGTGGCTGTGGCCCCTTTCTTAAATTTTTTATGATTTTTTGAAGATAACACTACAGGTAATACACTGGGACAGGTGGGTCATCTTCATGGCTCAATAGCATTTCAAATACAGCACCCACACTGCTGAAACCAAGTGTTTTACACACCAGACAGGCCCCCTAACTTTATTTAACCTTGCTGTGGCTGTGGCCCCTTTCTTTAATTTTTTATGATTTTTTGAAGATAACACTACAGGTAATACACTGGGATAGGTGGGTCGTCTTCATGGCTCAATAGCATTTCAAATACAGCACCCACACTGCTGAAACCAAGTGTTTTACACACCAGACAGCCCCCAAAACCTTATACAACCTTTCTGTGGTTGTGGCCCCTTTCTTTATTTTTTTAATAAGAATTTTAGTTTTTCAATATGGCACCATTAGACAGGCGGTACATGGGGATTGGGGGGTGCTATCATGAGTCAATAGCTCTTCAAGCACAACAGCCACAGTGCTGCAACCAGGTGTTTTACACCAGACATTTCCCCTAACCTTATACAACCTCGCTTTGAGTTGTGGAACATTTATTTATTTTTTAATAGTTTTTTTGACTGTAATCAAGTGTTGTGCTCACTAGGCAGGCCTCCTGACCTTTCACAGTCATGCTTTGTTGTGTGCAACTTTAATTATCTTTTTAGGATTTTTTGAACATGGCAACTTCCACCGAGACGGGTGGGGGGTGTGGGGGTGCTCTTCAATAGCTTTTTCATCTATACACACAAACGGATGTAACCAAGACACTCAGAACCTGTCACGCAGGGGCTGACTGCTGAGGATAGGGATCCAATGCGGTGCCCTTGGTAGGGTTGGCGCGAGACGCAGGCGTAGTCGGAGTAAACAGGCAGGGGCCCGAGTCCGGGAAGGCGTAGTACAGGCGTAGGCACAGAATCGACAGGCGAAGGCGTAGTCGAGGGACTGGCAGGGGTCGGAGTCCGGGAAGGCGTAGAAGTTGCGTCGGTAGGCAGAGGCCTAAATGAAGAGACAGGCTGGGGTCAGGATCCGAGAAAGCGTAAAACAGGCGAAGGTACAAAATCGAGTAGCTAAAGCAGTTGTCGGAAAAGCGGGGTCGAGGTCCGGGGGAGAAGTCATAGTAAGGCAAAGGCGTAGTTAGTAGGTAAGCTCCGGGAGAGAATCTCAATCGTGAGCAATGACCGGGGGACAGATGAGGGTTTAAGTAGAGGACTGATTGACATGTGCACGTTTGGTATGGGGAGAGCTCGAGGGAATGCGGGAGCGCTTGCCTGCGTGAGGGAGATTCATGACAGAACCAACAGAATCAACCTGAACTCATAGAAAAACAAGAATGCCCCCGAGACACCTGAATCCCCCTCCTGGACCACTCTGGTATCAACACCCCCAAACCCATCCATACCAGCTTACAAGATTCAGAATCGGTGCAACCCTCCAACCTGGACCGAGAGCAGGATGGGACAAGAACCTGCACCACACTACGTACACAGGTTTGTATTTTTGGCTGAAGATGAAAATGTCTAACATAGATTGTTTTGGTTCTAGCAAACAATAAAAATAGTTGTTAAAATCCAAACACACATAATGAGATCACTCTCTGTCAGTATGTGTAACATTCTGGGTCTGGGCTCCTCTGTATTTGGGCTAAAGAGAGTTCAACAACATTTATTAAATGCACTGACATCATAATCTGACAAGATCCATTGTTTAGGGGAGACTTGACCACCCACTGTCCCCCTGGTATCGTGAAGCTCATTGTCCTTTAGCTTTCCAAAACCAGAATCACTTGGGACTCCGGGGGGATCGGTGTATGCAAAATATGAATTCCTTATGCAAGAAATTGTATATGGTCAATATAGCGATCATATCTTATCAGCAGATGGTAATCTCCAAGGAACAAGTAATAGGTTTATTCCACGCTGAAAAATGATCAAATGATTGATGAACCCAAGTTATTTGAAAGAAATGTTAAACAACTCAAAGCGAGGTTGTATAAGGTTAGGGGAGCTGTCTGGTGTGTAAAACACCTGGTTGCAGCACTGTGGCTGTTGTGCTTGAAGAGCTATTGACTCGTGAAGAGCATGATGTACTATCCCCATGTACCGCCTGTCTAATGGTGCCATATTGAAAAACTCATAAAAAAATAAAGAAAGGGGCCACAACCACAGCAAGGTTGTATAAGGTTCTGGGGGCTGTCTGGTGTGTAAAACACTTGGTTTCAGCAGTGTGGCTGTTGTATTTGAAATGCTATTGAGCCATGAAGATGACCCACCTGTCCCAGTGTATTACATGTAGTGTTATCTTCAGAAAATCATAAAAAAATAAAGAAAGGGGCCACAGCCACAGCAAGGTTATATAAAGTTAGGGGGCCTGTCTGGTGTGTAAAACACTTGGTTTCAGCAGTGTGGGTGCTGTATTTGAAACGCTATTGAGCCATGAAGACGACCCACCTGTCCCAGTGTATTACCTGTAGTGCTATCTTCAGAAAATCATTACAAAATAAAGAAAGGGGCCACAGCCACAGTAAGGTTGTATGAGGTTTGGGGGCCTGTCTGGTGTGTAAAACACTTGGTTTCAGCAGAGTGGGTGCTGTATTTGAAATGCTATTGAGCCATGAAGACAACCCACCCATCCCACCTGTAGTGTTATCTTCAGAAAATCATAAAAAAATAAAGGTTCCATAACCCAAAACAAAGCTGGGAATAGTCAGATGACCTGCTTAGTGTGCAAAACACTTACCTGCAGCATTGTGGGTGCTGTGGTTTAAATGCTATTGGTTTGTGAACAGAATACCCCTATCCCAGTGCATTGTGCCACATTAAATAAAAGCAAGAGAAAAAGAGATTCAGAACACAAAGCTGTGTCAGTGTTCTGTGTAAAAAATCGGTTTGAACATCATGGGAGCTGTTTTTAATAAGCTGCTGAGTAAAGAATATTTTAATCTTCCTGCTGTCAGTAGTATTTTCAATATAGTTGACCCTTACCTGAATGAAAACAGGACGTAAAGGAAGGGTTTCAGAAATCAAACAAAGCTTTATTCCCGTGCTTACAGTCTGGGTAATTGGAGACCGCGCTGTTCTGCTTCCTATGGTCATATACGGGTTTTTCACATGAAGCCGTATTGAACAGTATTTCTCGCTTTGTGAACGTGTGCACACAGCGGTCCCCCGGGTTCCAGTTCGTGCGTAATTACGCATCGATGAAAAACCGGAGGTTTAAAAAAAGATAATTAGCTCACCGATAGATTGATGTAAAGGCTGTGGAAATATCCACAAGTCGTGGTCTTTAAAATGCTTTTGGTTTGAAGGCGTTCTGTGCTTCCATTGCGGAGATATGGACAAAAGCATATTCGTGCTTGGTCAAAAAAATGTCATAAAAACGAAAAAGTAAAGGCTGAGAAATCATCCACAATGTATTTTATACACAAAGCAAGTGTTTTTGTAACTCTAAGAGATTTCGTGAAAGCGCTACAGGCGTGCCAAAATCGTTTTCGAACTTCAAGCTAACTTTACCCCGGTGTGTCACCTACCGTGTCTAACCACATTGGGCATACGGCAAGAGATGTGGAAGAGGAAGTGATCGCTAAGATAAAATCTAGTGTGCATTTTTCTTTACAACTTGACGAGACCACTGATGTCTCCGGAGTTGCACAAATGCTTGTTTTGTTGAAGAGGGAGAAATTAATGAGGATTTTTTGTTCTGTCATCATCTTCCCGAGTGCGCCACTGGCAATCAACTTTTCGTTTTGCTAGACACATATGTACAGTACATGAGCATGAAATTGACTGCAACAAGTGTGTGGGAATCTGCTCCGACGGTGCATGAGCTACAGTAGCTGTTCGTACTGTAAATTCCATCAAGGCCAGTGAAACAAGCACACGACTTTTAAAGATTATTCCAAAAATTAAGCATAGGATCACTGGAGAGGCAGCCTTTTGCTACTATGAGCTCAATCTGTGGAATAGTATCCCTAAAAATATTAAGGAGGCTGGCTCTGTGGATATTTTTAAACAGCAGCTCACAACTTATTTTTCACTCTTGCTTTTATTTGATTTTTCATATAATTTCAGTGCTATTTGTATTGTTTGTGCACGGTTCTTTTCATTTGTTATTGTTGCTTATTCTAAGTTTCTTAAAGTGTTCAATTTTTTGTAACAAGCACTTTGAAATGAAAAGTGCTATATAAATACAAATTATTACAATTATAATTATTATTAGGTAGGCTTACAATTTATGCCACGTGATGATTTTTAAATCTGTGGGGGAGGGGTCACAGAATTTTTTTATTCCCAAAAGAGGGTCGCACTCTCAAAAAGGTTAAGTACCCCTGATCTAGACCATTCACTTGCTAGTAGCAAACTAATAGGGGGCTTTCATGTAGACAGTCTTAAAGAAGCCAAGGTCTCAGCTTTGGCAACATGCCTGGGCAGCTTATTCAAATCTTCCTCAATCCTTCAAACACTTCGTTCATTTAAACAGAATTTATGTCTTCCCCAAGCAAGCTTCTCTTTTTTTATCTAATGTCAGTGCTTCTCTTCCACCTTCTAATTTGAATTGTTCTGGTGTCCTGTTTTTTTTCTTTTCAGCCATAATACAATCTTCTTGCAATATGTCTTATCCATTAAGATTTTCATTCCATCACTCTCTTAATGATGATCCATAATAAGAAAAATGCACTTTTGTTTTCTTTCTCTTTTAATTATATTCTCTATTATATATAGAGAATCTTGTGATTCTCAGGAAATTTTGTACCATTTGTGCCATTTAGTTAGGAACTAAATTTTTCCAATTATAAAGAATATATTATATTTTGGTACTGCAAAAATGTAATTTTTTGTATAGGTAAAAGTGGTACGAATTATCTCAATTTTATCAGATTTACACAAAAATTAATGAATAATGAGTGATGAGTGAAGACTTTGAAACATTATTTATGAATTAGAGAAAGACTTGTGTTCCTACTCATCTGTATGGAAAAAAAATATACACCAGCAGTTTTTTATTATCCCCCCAACATATTTCTTATTGAGCATATGTTGAAAGAGGAATATTGTATAGAATGCCTTTAGGGAAGTTAGGTTTGATAGAACAGTGAATTTCCATCTCGATAGCATAAATGATTCCTTTGTGAGAAGAGCCCCATGTGTTTTCTCCTTCTGGGCGATGCATTCAGTGGAGCAGTCCTAATTAAAAAATAAAAATCTTCTGTAGCATATTACTACAGTTAAGCTGACTCAGTTTACATAAATGGCTTACCTTCCAAATGAATGACTTGTGATTTAATAATATAGAAGCCTTTTGAACCATTTCGTAGGGTTTACCCTGTGCCTAAACTATAGCAGTGTTAAGAATTGCTCCTTAGATGTATACTGGATACTATATTAGAAAAAATAAATACAAGTTAATATTAATGTAATCTCTAAATCTTCCACATTTATCCAAACTCTACATTTGTATCATTGTCTGCTAGCGTTTTGATTCTGTTTACATACTGGACTGCTCTTCTGGGACATTTGGTTTTTGGTAAATGGGGTCCACAATGATGTTCTTGTGCTGCTTTGAGTGTGAATCCTTTTTGGATGGGAATGTGTTCTGTGTCTTCTTAGAAAATCAAACGGGTAGGTCTGGAAGATAAGCTTGCTGAAGGGAAGAAAGAGGTCCAAGCACCCTAAATATTTCAAAGTGGCATGGCTGGCTACAGAAGCTGAAATTCTCCTGTATTTAGGGCTCCCTGTTACGGCGAGTTATTACGAACCCTCTGCAGGTCTTCAAGAGGGTCCGAATGACTATGAGTCCGAGAGGAGTGAGGCAGCAGTGTGGTCAGTAGTTGCAGGCGAGGTCAAATCCGGATATGGAGAATAGCAAGGCAAACAAATCCGAGAGGGATGAGATGAAAGGGATGTCGAGAGGTCCACGGCTAGAATAGTCTTCGTAACGGTGGTCAAAGGTAGAGGATGCTGCGAGCTCAGGAGGCAGAAAGATTCCTAATACCATGCGATGATTCGGAGTGAACGGAGGGTTTAAATAGTGAAGGAAGGGGTGTGGAATGGAAATTGGATAATGAGGGTTAATCGATGCCAGCTGCACCCGTAACACTAACCATCTGAGATATATGTAAGTGACAAAACTGAAAATAAAGAATGCCGAACAAAAACATAATCGTGATCAAGCAGTCATTTTGATTAATGCGCTTATCACTAGAATTATACCTTACAAGTTTGGACTTGAACTGACCTAATGATATGTGGGCAGAAGCAGTTTTCATTAAGGCCATGTTTTAGAACGTGGTCAATAACACTGTATGGCAATAAAATCATTGCAGCAACTTTTTGAAAACCAATTTGAGTGAAAAACTCTACTTGTTGGGGTTTCTAAATCCACATTGAACAAACTCCAGTGTGTCCAAAATTCAGCAGCCAGAATCCTTACCAGGTCTAGTGCAAGTGATCACATTACTCCTATCCTGGAGTCCTTGCACTTGCTTCCTGTCAAGTTTCTTGTCAACTTTAAAATCCTCATGCTCACCTATAAGGCTCTGCATGGCTTAGCACCTCAGTACCTGTCTGAACTATTATTGCCCTACTCCCTACCTCACAACCTTTGCTCTTCTAATCCCTAATCTTCTAAGACTTCTATCTGTCCCCCAAGCCTGTCTACGTTGTATGGGTCGCATAGCCTTCTCCTGTTATGCCCCCAAGCTCTGGAACTCAATCCCCAAGGATATCAGAGAGTCACCTTCTCTAAACTCCTTCAAATCCTGACTCAAAACCTTCTTCTTTAGACGGGCCTTTACTTAACTGGTTCTGTTCTTTACCCCCCTGCTTCTACTGTATTCAGTACCTCCATCCACTGTCTCCTCTCTTTGTGTATTCTTATCGTGCATGTCTTGTGTATGTTTTTTATTGTTGTTGTCATTCTGTAAAGCGCTTTGAGAAGCCACCTTTAAAGGTGCTATATAAAATAAAGTTTATTATTATTATTGCATCAGCCTCTGCCCTGGCGCTGGCAGAAATACTTCTAATCCAGACTCTGGGCTGAGGACTTTCACTTATATTTTTCACAGTTACAGTTCCAGACTCAGGGCTGAAGTATTTCTCAATTAATGTTTAGTATTTGTCTATCTGCACTGTGATTGATGGTCATTCTCTCCAGTATGTAACCTGACTTGCACCCATTGTTTGTCAGAATAGGTTCCATCCCTCAACTGCCCCCAACCCATAACGCTGTATTGAATATCACAATTAGAAAATGTATCAATGGATGTTTAGTGTTTTGAGACACTAAACATATAGATAAGATACTGTTTTGCATAGGCATTTATTTAAATTAAGATACAAGTATACCTGTGTAACAGAATAGATAATGCATTTAAAACTGAACTTATTTCCACTTATTTTTTATATTTAATATTATAATATGGCCTGTTGCATAGCAGATGAAAATGTATTGCATATTGTGTGCTTGACTTAAAAACACAACAGTCTATTTGTAATAGAAGATCCTCTTACGTAAATGCCAATCGTCTTCTTTAGAAGACAAATGAGTATGAGTCAAATGCCCTTATGTAGGTTGGCTTGGCTTTGATATAAAGGAAATCAATGTAAACCCTAAACAAGGCATATCCCTTGGCACATCCATCCAATATTCGTGGATTTCACAGCATTTAAATCAAATGTTAAAAAAGGCTTGGTGTTGCAGATGGTATACAATTCTTATTATAAGGATGCTTAATCAAGTATTTTCCAAGGTCACACTAACTTTCTCAATACATGTATTCAAACTTTTATCTGCCTTGCTTTTGTTCACTTTGTCCCAGGATATACAGTACCGTGCAACATGCAGCTTAAATGTTTGCTTTTTAACAAGTCTTACTTAGACTGTAAGGTGCCTGCAGCTACTCAGAGCAACATAAGCTTCAGTACATTTCAAGACCTTTCAAATGCCCTATAAGACAAAGGAGAACTGTGTTCATTAACATACTCAAGATACTATCTTTGTATGATTTATTTTATTACAAAACATCCATTCCATGAATGGGGAAGTGCCACATTGCTGTCCTTTTCGAGCATACAGTATATAGAACAGTTGTCAAGACAGACCCTGCTACTTCAGCCAGCATACATTTCATATCCTCCAAGGCTGAAATAGCAGCCATTTATTATTTTTTGACTAGTAGGCCTGTGAAGACTATTTTGACTTGACTTGAACAGGTAATCAGTAAATTAATGTTATGACAATACCCCAAATACACATTAATGTATGTTCTTTGAACATACATTAACTATTGCATTATTGGATGGGGAACAGAAAAAACTTTAGTTTCAATGTGACACATGAGTACAGTAGTTAGAATAAAACAGAGAAGGAAGGTCTAAAAAAGAAAAGAGGCCTTGGAACCCAATGAGGGCCGGGTTATAACATTAACACAGAAGGAGTAGGGACCATGAAATCAGAAGAGGCACAAATTGTCAATGTCTAGTGCTCTCTCACGTGGTGCTGTGTTCAGCAGGCAAATGTTTTTCAGTAAAGAGGGACTATAGATTCATCAGGTGAAGGGGCTTGAAAGGAAGAAATAACCACACCTCTAATTCAATAGGTAGATTCCACAGTGCCACCAATGCTTATGGTATGGACATCCACCCACCAAGGCTAGATAATTTGAACAAACTATCCCCATATCTTCCCTATCTTAGTAGGTTGTTATAAGACCAGTGTACTCGGGGGCAAGATGACGCTTTATCAAATTAATGTATCAGAATGAAAAATACAGTAGGACAGTGGATGCTAGGCAAAAAAAAGGACCCCAACTCAAGGTGTGATAATGTCCGGTACACATGTACCCTCTAGTCTGTACCCAAGAAGGTGAAGTCACTCAGGACACTTCCTTCAACCATTCATTTTCTAGAGTACCAGTCTTCACTACAATGATTAATAGTTAAGGCTCGTAGATTAATGGGGATTCCCGAGCCATTTAGCAGATCAAGGCTGGTAATTGCCAAGACCTTAGCAGAACTTAGAACTTAGATATTTTAATTTGCCAAGTACAAAATATACAAGGAATTTCTCTTGGTGCAGGTGTCAACATAAATTTCAATAAAATAAAAGAAAACACCTATAGATAAAAACAAATCTCAGTGATATGTACAATTTAAAAGTATATACAGTTGAATAACAAAATGTACAATCAGTACTTCATATATTTACACAAATATATGCGGTATAGTATAGTAGGGTTCTTAGCCAGGTTTGAGAGGCAAAAAGGCAAGCACAGACTTCTGGCATGATGTTTATCAGCTAATAGGATAGCAAACATGGCAACAGACATAGTGCAAATGCCCAGGATTAATGGGCACTAAAAATGAGAAAGGGAACAACAACCCCTGTAGACAGCAAAGTCCAGTTCATTCCAAAGCTGAAATATTGGTGCCATACACACATCAAAAATAGGCTGGGAACAGCCAAAGTGCAGCAATCAGCCAAGTAGGTCAATATCATCTGTAAGTAAAGGGATCTAGAGCTAAGTCCATGTGCTTGAAAGACATCCAGCTTGATAGGATACAACCAAAGGGCTGAAAGCAAACAAGTGCATAGCAAGTGATTCAAAGAAAGAAAGAAAAAAAACTGCAGGGCTGAAATCTAGTGGAGGTTGGTAGGCCGTCAACCAATCCTGGTGAAGTACCATCGACCAGTTCCTTGTGCACAGGCAGACCCTGTACACCACCTCTGAAAATCTCTCCAGTACACTTCACCGTTACACCCAGGGAGGTGCTATTGTAGTATTCTGCACAGCCCTTTTTACACCTGGGGTAGAACACCCATACCTGATCTCTTGGGCCAAAGAGCTTCCCTATACATCTTAGGTCATAGTTTCTCTTTTTCTGGTGGACCCACCTCAATCAAGTGGGAACTGGTGGGCGCCCTCTATCCTCTTCAGAAGGACTGGCATATAGTCCAGCTCAGTATGGCTTGAGGATTCCCTCCTGTCCAATGCCAGGTCCCCAGGAGTTTTTAGCTCCATCCTAAACATGAGGGCTGCTGGTGTGCAATCAGTTGACATCTTCATCAGTGGCCTACCGCAAAGTACCATCCAGTGCAACATGGTGTCTGCCACGGTGTATGCACTGTTCAGACAGTGCATAAGTCTCCAGCCACTTCATGAAATAGTCCATGGCCACTGGAATGAAATGATTTCTGGCATCAGTGCATGGAAAAGAGCCTAGGACATCCAATCCTACATTCTTCATTCGGCACCATTGGCTGCATGAAGGTTAATGTAGCATTACATAGGCCAAAAGACAAGCCACAGCACCCTCCCCCCCTCCTCCAGGAAGAATACAGTCTTGGCCAATCCTCTGGAGCCAGCTCCATCTGCCAATAGCCACTGAGGGGGTCCAAGGAGCTGATCCAGTGGATCCCCCAATGTGGTCTAAGGACTTGTCAATTGTTAAAGTGGGCAGGCATTCCTTCCTAGTCATCTGATAAATTACTGGTAGTCCACACAGAACTGGAAGGAGCCAGTCGTCCTCTAGAAGAGTACTGGCCTGAAGAGCAATGAGCTGTCTGAGGACCAAAGTTAATCATGGCTCCTTCTCTGCAGCCTGCCACTTGGCCATAGCTAAATGTTGGGGGCAGGGGCAGGGGGCAGCTGTATGGGTGCAACAGTCTCTGTTTTGATATAGAGTTGTACCAAGCTGATATGATTGCAGTCCTTGGCATGAGCTGCAAAGGATTACTGGAAACCCCATAGAAGCTCTTTAAGCTACTGCTACTGTCCTGGACTGAGGCCAAGCCAGCTTCATCGCTACAGATCTTCTGCGGCCCTCTTGGTGACCTTGAACCAGTCTCTGAATGAGTGACATTCCCACCTTTTTGTTGGCCTCAATAAGAGGGCATTTCTTATATCTTCTGTGGGGCACCTGGACTCCCCACCCCCTGAAGGGTTTGCTATATATAAATGGACACATAATAGTGGGAATGTACTCCTGTCTAAGGGTGCCTCTTATCCATAGGTGACCATACCAATATTTGGATACTCATTGCAGTCATCCAGCTTAAGATAAATAATATGCTGAGCCTGTGAATTTTATCTCTATGCCAAGAATAGGTTTTATTTGTCATAACCTCAAATACATGTATAGCTGTTACATTACATTTTAAATGACAGCAAACTTGGAAAATACCTTATCTGATCATCTAACTTAAATGCTAAATAGTAATGATGAAATGTGTCAAAGCCATTGGAATTTGACTTTTGTAATGCCACTAGCCATTCTCTCAAGGAATTTTTAGCAAAAGATAGTTGGACTTTATGTTTAAAAATACAAATGTATAGATTGCTTACAAACAGATTATTTTATACAAGTTGGTTGCAAAGGAAAAGTTTTTTTTTGGTGGTTTGGAGAAGTAAAAACTCGAGACAAAGACTGATGTGTTCAAAATAATTCAACCAGGAACTGAGGAACAAAAGTATGGGAAACAAATACAAAATACAAGCTGAATTACTCCTTATGGTAATTTTCAGTTTCAGGTATAATTAATTTATGTAACATTAGTCATATACCATTTATGACATCTGACTTTGCAGATAAGATTTCCAAAAAGCCACAGATTTTGGTCTGGTTTTGGTCACAATATAGTCATAGAGATACTAATATTGTTTTGCAAATGAAAACCAAATGTTTTATCTCTACTTTTGGAACTACATTAAAAATACTTTTAATTACCTTAAGTCAATGCAGTTGCCTGGCGTTTTCTAGATTGCTAGCCAAAACTACTTATTACAACCCCATAAATATTATTCAACACTCTCATACTACATCTGGATTTAGATGGAACAGGTATAGAGAATGGATGTAGCTGTTTTATCAGGTAGCTCAGCTTTTTAATAAGGAGAAGATAGCTTTTTGTGTCTCACTCCACAATATAAAGGTGCTGTCTTGAATGCTTCTGGAAGAGCAACATTCTCTCAGGTTCAAAAAAGCCTCTGCATAAATATTGCAGGACTACCTCCAAAGGATCTGGAATAACACTGCCATTACAGGACCATGCTTAAACCCAGTTTGGATAAAAAAAACATTTACATGCAAAGCACAGTCTTGTACTGTAAGTCTATTTTTCCTCAGCAAAAATATAATTTTCTCAGTCTTTTTTTTTTACATTAAAAAGAGCACATGCACATGTTAATGGGGTGCCTGAAGCAGAATAATTAAAAGTTTAAACCTGATTAAAGCAAGAAAACTGTCAACCACAATTTTTATTGTGCTGTTTCGAGGGACAGTAGTCCTGACATTTACAGAGAGAACATGGCGTGTGAAAAAGAGGGGTCCCAGGGGGATTATGTTTCCTCTAAGTAAGCATACCATATTTTATTAAAAGAACAAGAAAAAAGGTTTGGTGAAGTAAATTAAGACAAAATAGATTTGTAATTTGTAAGCACAGGAAAAATAATCCTCATCAACATCCTAGTGATAATGAATGCACTGCACCCCAGGCTAGGCTTGTTAAAATAACAAGTTATTATATAAGTGTGTGCTGCTGAGCCATTGCTGGTACCTCTGCCCTGCCTGCTAATGAGGTATAGATACCTAAGTCACATTGCAATGAATGCTGTCACATTGGTAAGCAGATGCTGCAATGTGCAGACTAACCACGTTTTGCAGCAGTGCAAAATCAAAGGTTTCTTACTGATGTTATACAGACTGCAAATAGAAGTGGGTGGAACAGAGGGGGGGAGGGAGAAGCCACATTACCATTTTTTTCTTTCTATGCTTTGCTTTCTTTTGTTTCAGCCCATTGCCCTTTTAAAAATCAGCAGAATTTCTTTTCTTTTTATTATTTTGCAGCTGTATCATGTTTGATGGATAACATGGTTATGCCCCCCTTTGAGATTACCCTTTGTGCTTTGCATTGGCTGATGAGTGGTTTGTTCTTATTTGAAAGACTAGAGGGAAATAAAAGGAAAGTGCATAATTTATTTATCTGTTTGCTTCTGAGCTACGGCACCTGTGAAATTCTAGGGGAAAAACAGGTTGGTCATTAATGGAAGCACAACAACCGACTCTTTAGCCAATGTCTCTAACACAGGCAAAACACTGTCAGAGACTGTTCCAAAAGGAACATGGATTGGAAAGGAGGGATGAAAAAGGAACATAAGGTTTAACATAAAAGCTGAGATTGTGTCGGAATACTGCAGCTGGTCAAAGCGTAATGTTCAGTGGAATAGGAGATATTTAGGATAGAATATACAGTAGAAGCACACCAAGCAGAAGAGATTAGAAAGAGAACACAAAATCCTCAGCTCAACAGGCAAGGGAAAGTTAGGAAGAAACAAAGCAGGCAGAAAAGCAAGATTGGCATTCACTTAAAAAGTCTGATAGCATTTAAGGCAACATTAATCATGACTTTTGGGGGACAAATACATCTAGGTAGAAGAGGTTACCTCTTCAGACCATGTGACTATATCACAAACTGTGTCCAGCATGGAGCCACAACATACCTATTTTCTGTCTTACTTGAAGTTGGGGTGGTGTGATTTAGGGATCCTAGACCCCTCACCTAAAGTCACCAATGGTGGAATAGGAGCCGTAGCAGCCCAATAAACTGAACAGAAAATGGATGTTTTTAGCAGGCATAAAAATGGGAAGGTATATTGATGTGTTTGCATTCACTTAATCTTTTCAAGTACAGAGCTTTATGAATCCACACAGAATCCAGTTTTTTTCTTTCTACACCTCCTAATCTACAAAATCAAAGTCTTTTAGTGATTTTTTGTAGCTGTCACATTAGACCTTATTCAGGGAGATGTTTAAAGTAGGACATTGGAGGGTGAAGTTAATTAAAAAATCCTTTAGAGAATCCTCTTGATGTGCTTCCCATTATAAAATGTAATTTAATAATTTATTTACAGTATGTAAAAAGGCTTTAAGACTGAGTTTCCAAAAGACTGAAAAGATAAAACATCATGTTGACCGTGTATGAAAATAACAAATAGACCAAAAACAAGGCAATGCTGTTTTTACTCATTGCAGCATCACATTCTGAACCTATTGGGTCTTAGAAATTATCTGTTTGTAGTCTAGAAAACATAATATTGGATAACATTAAAAATGCTACCTTTTCCAGTGGTTTAAGTAGGCTTAAACATGGCTAAAGGATGCCTGAATAAACTATTTTATATTGCATTATTAATGTTTCTTCAGGCTAGCATTTTCTAAATGATTTGCAGTAAAATGCATGCATTAGTCTACTCCAGTGTACAAAAAAAAGATATTAATGGGTCATATGTGAAATTCTTAAAAAGATGCATAATATTGCTAACAGGACCAGGAAGTATGAGTGGTATAGCGTGAGTGGTATAGTGCTAGAACAGCCTTCTAGCACAAGTGTTCTGGGTTCAGTTCCCAAGGTGATATCCGTGTGGAGTTTATATGTTCTCCTCATGGTTATGTGGGTGTGTTCTAGGTGCTGCGGTTTACTCCCTCAGTCCAAAGTCTTTCGAGGGAAAATTGGCCCTGGTGTGAGCATGTGCATGTTTGTGTCTGTGTGTTGCCCCTGCGATGGACTGTCGGTGTGCACTTGCTCAAAAACCAATAGGCCACTGACATCCAGACTTGCTAAGTATCACTCTAGTGACAATGCAATGCAATTACATGTGCTTGAATGGGCTTCCAGGGTGGGCACTGGCCACTGTTTTGTTTTTCACAATCCAAGCTGTCACTGTTAAAGAATAGTTTCGGTATTTAACTTCAATCTGGCAGGTCCATCCCTGGAACAATAGGATTTGAATTTCTAATAAGTAACAACACACTGCAGTGAACCCACTTGTTTTTTCATTCATTTTTTTCATTCCTTTATTTTACTATTTCATAAGAATGCAAGTTATTTGAAAGAAAACTAGTTATCTTAGTCTAGTTTGCTGTTTCAGTTATTTAATTATATTATACTGTATATGGAGAATGATTTTATTTTATTAATGGTTATTTTATTAATACTGGCAGTTTGTTTATTCATTGGCCTTGTTTTCCTTAGTTAATTTTTAGTATTTAGTATTTGTCTGTGTGTGCCCTTGGATTGCGTTGCGCCTATTGCTTGCCAGGATAAGGTCAAGCTCTCCCTGTTCTGGATAAAGCAGTTAGAAAATGGATGAATGGGGGAGCAGGAAATACTTGTAACATCTTCAAAGAAAAGTACTCTTTTAAAAAGCATTTCTTAGCAATGCAAGTAATACATTGATAAAAACAGTGTAAAGATTCTTCTTATTGGTATGCGAACAACAAAAAAAGCCGGATTAGTCAAAATCAGTCAAACGATGGTAAACAAAAGTATTTCTAAGAAAGATAAATTTCAAAGCAACACAAGTCCATTCTATCTCCCAACAATTGACATGACAACGAAGAAGGCGATTTACAATCTAAAAGAAAATTTACAGGACAAAATTACAACCTAATATTTTTAGCAATACCAATTTTACAAGTTTTTAAACATTATAACAATTATTTTACCTTGTACCTGACAACTAAGAATGGAAAGTATAACTTTACCTGCAATTTAAATTTCGGTCAACCACTTATGTAAAGAGTGGAACATAAAGTAAAGTCATTAACTGGGTAATGCATGCATAGATAGATAAATACATAAATAAAGCTGTATTATTTTTTATAATTGACAGTGTTTTTTAAAAAGATTAATTAGGTTACAAAAATATTGTTTAAACTCTACTGTGTTTGTATTATTGTATTATTCTTTCTTTTGAAAACTGAAGGGCTTGCCTTGCTTCAAACATCTGTCAGTTGACCACATTAAACTGGAAAGCCACAGCATGTTCTCTCCCAGACTGCCTTGCAGTTAAGCTCCTGTCTTGTTCTGAAGAGATCGCCACCTTGGAGGCATACTATATTATAATACTCATTCAATCATCAGTCCTTTGACTTGCGTCTCAGTATAGCTCCCACACTCTCCGAGCTGTGCTAAACGACTTTGCATTTTTGCTGCTGGGAAGATATTCAACTCAGGCTAACCTGAGACTGTAAAGAGTGAGCTGTGGTTAAACATGGATCTCAAACTAGGAAGACTTTAAAGGCAGGTGTACAACAAAGGCACTTCCCCAAGCCAAATCAGATGTCGCATTTTTGTATTACATCCAAATTCTGAAGAGAGTGGTTTAATTTTTATTTTTCTAATATTAGTTTCTAGGGTAATAATCAGTTCTTCTTTGACATACTGTATTTGATATAATAAAATAAGAGATATCAAATCAATATGCAATATCGGGTCCTGACAACTTCTAGCTATTAGCTTGCCAAATATTAATAATAATTACACAGTCCATAATCAGGAAGTACAGAGTGTAACATGACACTTGTGGACTTGAATTCACTGGCACAGCTTGGTAACTGTTAGTAAGACTAAAAACATTTATTACAATAAGACAAAACTATGCAAAACACAGAATGTTTCACTACTATTATTTACAGATATTAACTCACAGATTTGTACCATAGCCCTGCCTTTAACAGATATAAAAACACAGAATTCTATAATTTAGACAGAAACAAACACCTTACAAGGGATGTGCATCTTATCCCGAGGAATACATTACTCTCTGAAAACAGATGCTAAATAATTGGCTACCTATTTCCCTATTCCGTATTTGAAACAATACTGTATGTTATTAAGCAATGAGAGATGTTTTTTAACCTGTGTATTCCACAATCATAACATCAGAACTTCCAACAAGTCAATTTCTTATGAGTATAGTATTCTCCCAGTGCTCAGATTCTGGTAAGTCTAGTCTTTCTCTCTTCTTCCTGTTTCTTGCCTTTGTTGTTTGTGTGTCATACTTGAATTGTCTTCCTGAATTGACTCCTGCTTTGTTCTATGTCCCATCCCCATGATGACTGATGTAATGACCTCAACCAGAATGATCCGCTCACTGTTAAAAATTGATGTTATGAGGTTGATGTCTTAATACTTTAACCAAGTTAATGACTAATACTGCTATTAAATCATCTTTACTGTCTCAAGGACCAAAGACCGCTGCATTAACAGTTAGAAAATGTCAGTTCGATCCTTCTTTTAAAATGGAGTGTTTTTCTTGGGATCTCTTTAGCTGCACCCAAAAACGATTATGGAAGGATGGATAGTTAACATTTTCTGTATGTTGAAGTCAAATCAAGAGAGCAGAGAAAGAACATTTTAAGGATTCATTATGGTGTTCAGAAATGTGTTTTGAATTATTGTTTTTTTTTTTCTTAAACAAGTTAGCAAAGAATTTAGAGGACTATTAACAGAAGAGTTTTTTTTTATAATAAAGAAAACTGACTAGAAAAAAAACTTCTTAACTAGTTATTTCCCATTCCTTCTTAAACAGATCATGGCCAATCATTATTTTGACAAATGGAAATTAACAACTGAAGTCTAGAAGGGATAACACAAAAGGTCAATCTACACCTAATCACTATCACCACCAAAAAAGCTATAAATACTGAACTCCTACTTCTCGCTTCGCATTTGTGTCAAGCATCCCTCCTCCTCCCCATGTCCACTTTCAGGTACTCCTTGGTTCATTCAGTATGAATGGAGTTCGAGCCTCTTTGACCTATGACTGGAAGGCCACCCATCATCCAAACAGGTTAAGCTCGACTTTTCTCACCAAGTATTCTAAGCATGCACAAGGACTCTTGGATGTTGTTGTCCCATCTGAAATATTTAATATAATTTTTTAAAGGGTGACACTAACGTTTGGTTTCGTTACATTAGGAATCTCATTTTTCTCTTTTGTTGTAAAAAAAAATATTTCTATCGTTGAACTGTCAATGGAATGTAACTCTTGTGACTCTATGCTCAAAAGAGATATGGAACATGGATTAATTGAGCTAATCTTTAAAGACAATGGACGGAACAGACTACCCTGTAATAAAAAAGAAAAAGTATTTGTAACTGTTCAAATATAATCATATAGCTTTTTATGACTATATTCTTAACTGGCTGTGGATGAAAAACTGAATTTCATCTTCTGTTCTTATGATTATGTTATCACAATAAAACTCTGATATGTTTGCTTTCTGAAAGAAATGCAAGTTAGATAATAAAGGATAATTGCGGCATATGTACCTGCCTCTGACATCCTAAACTGAGTGAAAAATGATATATTAAAAGGTGCAAGCAGTCAAGCTGACAAGTATTTGTCATTGTTCAGAGATTCCATTGCTTAGTTTTACTTCTCTGTATAGCATGTGTCCTTGGTATAGATAATGTTATTTTAGACTTACAGATGTGAATATGTAGAGGTTACATCAATAGAAATTCTTTGAACACTTCAAGATTAATGCCAAACTGTCAAGATTTGAAATGAAGCCAGTAAGCACAGAAAACCAGAAATAAGTTAAAATAATAACAGTCAAATCCACTGTTGTTCAAAATGTACCATCCTGAAAACTAATGTCAGTAATTTACAACAAGTGAGTAAAAACAATACTGCATTAGCAGTCAGGCGAACAGGAGAGCAACAGCAGGTGGTTGTGTAACCATGTGTTGTAAAGAGTGTTGCAGTGGAGGAAATCGAGTGAGAAACAGGGAGATTGATAATGAAACATGAGCAGTAACACTAATAACCCTGGAATTTATCATGTTTTCAAGTTATTTTAAAGCTGAGATCAAGTCAATACACCAGTCAATTTGTTCAGTTTCAAGAAGAAGTAATAGTTATGTGCTCTAGATCATTAACAATTTTTATAAAGCTTCGGTTGTATTTTGGTCTATAGGATTTTATGAATGGACAAAAATTCAGTACAGCAAAGAACTGTGGTAATTCTAGGATTTTTCTTGGGTTACAATTAAAGTTCTATCTAGGTAATATTTGTGTTTCAATTAGGATTAATTATATGACTTAAATGTATTTTAGTCCTATCCTGTATGGCTTTTAATTGGGACAGATTTATCATTAGGCCTTATAAGAGCCAGAATACAAAAATGGTTCATACTACAGTTTGAAGCTAAGATTAATCAGGGTGTTACACTCTCTTAATCTAAACATTTAAAACAGTCATAATCCTACTTTTAATCACAGTTGTATATTTTTCTCACCTGAACTCTATCTTTTTCAAATCCATAACACTAAGATGGATGCTTTCTTTAATCTACTGTATCTTTAATTTCAGTCTAAATGAGCTACATATTGGGATAGAAAATACTATTTCACAACAAACCAGCTGCAGTCTGAGTGTTGTTAATGTGACTTTTGAGCTCCTGGAGAATGTTATTTGAAGAATCTGGGTCAGTCCAATATACTGTAGTTAAAGTTTCAGGTAGTATTTTGAACTGGGGTCTATCATTATAGTTTTATCAAATTAACCATCATTTGTTTTTAGAAATGAATATAGCTTTATGAATTATGATCTTTATAAATTAACAAAGTTTTTTTTTCAAGTCAAGAGCAACATTAATTTAAAACATCAAAACAGATATTTACATTGCTGCTCTCTAGTGTTTTTAAACAAATATTTCTGAAATGAAATATGAAGTATTGATAGCACTGAGGATTTCTTGAGGAAATCTAAAATGAATGTGAATAATTCATTCTATTTCAGACATTAAACTAAAGTACAACAAACATTTGCATTTTATTTTAAGTTCTTAGATCAAATATTTGTAAACCATTTTGTAAAAATAGCCTGATTCGTTATTGGAGTAACATTAAAAGGTTATTAGTTTTACTTAATGATAATCTCAAGAGGTCAGGCTACAGTACAGAGCTGCTATGCTTGAGAACACTCTGAATCTGTTTCTTTACAATAATATTCATGTAAAAACAGGCTTGTCCTCGCATGACAGTGTCTGAATCAGCTGGGCAGCCTACTTTCCACAATAAGTGTAAAAGAAACTGAACAAATAAAGCAGAGAAGAAATCCTCTGGCGTACCTTGCTCTTTTGTGATAGAACAGAGTCAAGCTCCAATGATAATATGAGACTGAGAGGGAAAAAATGCATGTGCACAATCACTGGAGAAGAAATAAGAAACTCTTAATGCACTCCATAGAGAATTGAATACTTGAATTTACAACAGTACCTTTTTAAAGCACAGCTCTGGGCTTTTCCCAGCACACTTCTTGCAGGCTCCCCAGCCCAGCTGCCTGTGCAGCTGGGAACATGTGAATCCACGTTCCTGGATCATGCTGCTAGTCCCACCTCACTATTGTGACATTACACTAATTTGTTACAGTACACTAATTGAAAAAATGTTTTAGAGTATTTAAAAAAACAAGTTAAATGGGAACTGTAAAGCTGTTTTCATATTTCAGGGTTAGAAAGAACCAGCGTTGATGAGTGCACTTCGAACCACAATAAAAGTAAAATGTACACAGTAACTTGTACAACCTCCAATTTACATCACTAAGTAGTCAAACTTTGCAGGTACATCCCATTACAATAGTCATTACAGAGACTAGTGAGGAGGAAGGGCTAAATCATGTCGTAATTCGTGGGAACTCAAATGCAAGTTTGTGACAATATGGCGACATACAATACAGATTTTGGATTTCCTGCCCGCCAGACCGCAGACTGTAAGGGTTGATGGAAAGCTGTCTTCCACGCTGACCGTCAATATAGGTGCCCCTCAGGGCTGTGTGCTTAGCCCCCGGCCGTTTTCCTTCTTTACCCAGGATTGTGTGGCCAGACACAGCTCCACCTCCGTCTACAAATATGATGATGACACTACCATCATTGGCCAAATCACCAGTAACGATGAGATGTCCTACAGGGATGAGATGAGGATCCTGGTACACTGGGGCCTTGACAATAATCTCTCCCTCAATGTCAGCAAAAAACCCTATTTACATCAATGGGGAGGCTGTAGAGATGGTTAGCAGCTTCAAGTTCCTGGGTACCTTCATTACTAATGATTTAATGTTGTTCCAGCATGTAACTGGAGCTACAAAAAGGCACAACAGCAACTTTACTTACTCAGACAGTTGAAAAAATGTGGTCTATCTTCAACTGTTCTTACCACATTTTACAGGTGTGCTATAGAGAGTATTCTCGCATGTGGTATGACAGTATGGTTTGGCAGCAGCTCATTGTGTGACTGGAAGACATTACAGGGGGTGATCAGGTAGTCCAGTCCATCTTTGGGGTACATCTCCCCTCTACTGTAGACATTTTTACAACTTGCTTTCTCAGGAAGGCTGGAAGTATCTCTAAGGACAACAATCATGCTGGTTACTCCCCTATGGTAAGCGTTACTGGAGCATAAAGGCACAAACATCCTCTTTCCACAAACTGTAAGATCACTGAAATCTACCCCTACCACTGGCTCACACAGTGTTGTCACACTGATGTCTCATACCGCTTGTCCGAATTAAAAAAAAAAAATTAACTTGTACTTGTTGCTACTATTCTATGATTATGTTTTTTGGTGATTCTTTTAATATATTTGCATTGGAACATACATGCAAATAAGCATTTCATTGCACTTGTGCATATGACAAATAAACTGAACTGAACTTTAACAAAGTTCTTGATTCTTTGCTTAATTTGAAATGTGTCCTTTTTTTCTATAATGTCAGTTAATTTATTTTGTTACAGAGATTTAATAACCAGAATAAAAAATTAAGACTGCAGTTCCCCTTCATTCATTTTGTAAGACTGCATGAAATATGCATTACAAGTTGTCATAACTCTGTGGAAGTCACTGCTTTCCTTTCTTATCTGCTCCACTCTGTGTACAATGATTAACTGTTATCACTCTATGTACAGTACCTGTCTTGTGTACTCTTTGGTGTTCTATAAAATTATGTGAAAATTGTTTATTTGTCCTTACAACTACTTAATATACTCTCTATATATATATTTCCTGTTAAGATTAGTGATCTAAAATAAAGGATATTGCTTAATTATCACTTATGAGCAGCTATTGTAATTTATTGTTCCTGTGAAAAAAAAAATACTAAAAGTTGTAAATATCGAGTGTAGAATATATGGAGTGGGTGGAAATTAAAATGGTTTGGTAAAGGAAGAGAAATAGATCTATTAAGGAAATGAAGGTGTATTAAGGAAGAAAAAAAATGTATTAAAAAATATTAAGAATAAAGATATCCTCCGATGTTTGGGGGGAAGGTATTCTTATACATATATAAGAATGATCTACAGATTATGGAGATTAAAGTTAATAGTAACATAAAAAATACAAGTAATTTTCAGCCATGATCTTCACTTTATAAAGCATGTAGAAAACACAGCATCTTAATAAGAATGTGACTGTGTTATGTGACAAATTGTTTCCAGTGGAATCATAAAAATCATAAAGACAATTTTGATCAGGTGAGATTATCATGATGTAGAAATTCTCATTAATATAAAAATGAAGGTTAAATGGAGCACTGCATAACAGAAGCACCTGGTAGAAGACCAACATGGTCAATTTAGAATTACTATAACAGTATCTCATTGCATCCTTGCATGGTACCAAGAATAAAGTAAATGTGAAAGTCTCCTACATTTGTTAATTTGCCTCCCTTGTGAGACAGACAGACCCCTGGAGTTCTTGGACTAATAGTTTGTTAATTTCACAGGCAGCTAGTGAAAATAAGAAAATAAAATCCATAATGATAAATAATGATAATTTGTTCACAATGGGCTTTTAGAAAAAAAGTTCGCAAACAAAACAAGACTACATTTAGTATTCAATCTACCAATTGTTGGGCATTAGTTTTTAACATTTTCCACAACAGATAATATGATAATACTCCCTTCATGAGTCATTAAAAGTGTAATATTTGTATTGTAAAAGCTGTTTGACTCAGAGAGAAGGGCTCATTCATTAAGTTATCATCAAAATACAAACTTCTGGGCTATCTCTGATACTTCAGACACTTGATTAATTGACCTTTTGCTGGCTGTTATGAGTTCAGATGTAAACAAAAAGAGCCCGTAGCAGCAAAACGTATTAATATGCAAATTTTAGACTGCAGCACTAATTTGCTTTCTTAATTAGTAAACAATGGTCTTTGCCCCATGGTTTATGCAAATTAGTAAGACATTTGATAAAGGTTAAAGCTACAGCAAACAAAAGGGATAATTTTCATTTGTTATTAATGTTCAAAATAAAGACATATGCATATTTATTACTAATAATGTACCCATAGGTTGCACCTCAAATGTGACACCGCATATACACAATACTGCATATGAATACCAAAACTGTGACTTACCTACAGTACATATGTACATACGTATACTATACTGTATATACACAGACATACCTTTCCCTTCCTAGTCATTTTACACTGTGTTTAATGTGGTTGAAAATAGTCCCTGCAGTATATTTCTATGAACAGTAGACTGTATTATATATGACTATACAGTATGTAACTACATTGCAAACAACTAAACAGCTCAAGACGAACTATACTGAGAAGACAGGAAGATGTTGGGAGCAATATTTTTCCATATTCTACTGTAGATTTCCATTTCCATACAAACATTCAATTTTAAGTCCAGGAAAAACACAGATCTACCTTAATATATCAATGATCTGACACTGAAAATAGATAGGATCATTAAGATCTTCGCCTCAATTACTGTATGTGTCATGTAATCTCAGTCTGATTTGATGGAAAATGTTTTGATGTAAATTAAAATGTGGGATTCTTGTTTACTGCTATGCTTATCGAAATCAGATCTGTCACAGACTATTTATAGTTCAATTAACTATATCAGTATTGAACTATTATTAGTTAAAACATTTTATGCAAGCTGGGGCTCCAAAGTACATTATGGAGAATATTTTATGCAGTAATAACACTAACAGATGTTATTAACTTTAGACACCACATATATTTCTTGTTAGGGTTATCTTATAACTACTAGCATAACCACTATACCAGCTGTGCACAGTGGCTGGCATCCCATCCAAGGCGAACGCTGTCATGGGGCAGGCTGTTATTTGTCATGACTGTCACCACTATAAGGAACTTTCTGATAATGGATGGCTAGACTGGCACTACACTATGTGGTTCTAATTATGGTGACACAATTGCAAAAAGTAGCTTATAAATCATAATGGTTTTGTTAAAAGGATTGTGAACCTGGAGAAAATGGTCTATTTACAAAAGATTCCAGCATTTAAGATCAGAAATATTATAAACAGATGCCAAGATATAAGAAACAATTGTGAGAAACATATCTTGGTAGAAACTAGGCACAATCCGTAACTTTGCAATTTATTTCTCTTATCTCCACTTTTAACGACTGGGGTTGTTGATTTCTTTTAAATGCACAATGGGCTTGACACAGTATTGATATAAATACACTTTAATGTCTGTACATGCTGCATTCATTTTACATTTGTGCTGCCATAATTAGGGGAGAATTGTATAGAGTCTGATGCAAAAATTGAAAAATTGCCAACAGATACCAACCCACTGAAAAATAACATGTACTTTGAACACACTTTCTAAGAGATTTCAACCACCCTAATGAAAGACGCTGTCTTTGTTCTGTTTCATCTTGGAAGCAGTGGGATTTGACTTTGGGCAGTGAGGCAGTGAGTTTTTCTTCTGAACTGAAGCTTGGTGTAGCTGCAAAGACATAAAAAGAACACTGGTCACAAAGAGCTGCTTCCTGTAAAGGTAATAGGAGACCTTCTTCCTGGATGCTGGGCCTTAATCATCTTCTTTTTTAGCTAATGCATTTTCATTTCAAGAAAGGAAATATAGTGAAGGCAGAAGTAAAGCTCCAAGTTGTAATGCATCTTAAAGATTTATCTTCTTAAAGCAGCAGCAATCTATAGAAATATAGGCATCTACTTTATTGATTTTTGTTTTGTTTTTCTATTCAGTCTGAAAGGCTTCAGTTGTGAGTGATCTTTGCAAACAAAGTTTTTTTTTTTAAATCTGCACAAAAATGACATGAAATGTAACCTGAATCTGTATTTGAAAAATGAATATCAGCATTGATATTTTCAGTTACAATTTGGTATGCTTAAATATGAAAATATTGATATACATTTGAGAAGGTAAGAAAGGCCTTCCTACTGTACCTGCATTATTCATCCACTGGGCTGAATTTGTCAATACCTTAAAAGATTGTAAACTTCTACTTGTAAAGTAGAAAAGTTGTAAAGGTGTAAAGATTGTAAAGTCTACTCTAAACAAAATGTAGAGGATTCATTTGTTTAGCCTGTTGTTATAGGACATACTTTTAAGCACAGGAACCCATCTGTTTGCTTTTCTCTGGCTCCAGAAGAGTAATATCTAGTAATATCATGCTTTGTAACATGGTGACTAAAGTTGTATACAATATGTGGCATCCTCTGAATGTACATGTTAGGTAAAGTTTGTGTCATACATAAACACCCATCCGGGCTTCATGATTATAAGTGCCGTCCTGTGATCCACTGCCTCGTGCGTCCATTTCTTCCGTGACTCCTATCAGATCTTGAAAGGGAAGCACATTTGCATGTTGTGTTAAGTGGCTTTATAATTTTAGGCTCCCAAATATTTGTATATGGCGTTCTAAATGAAAGTATGAGAGAGGGCAAACCCATTCACCACATATTCCTAAATCTTCTTACAGGTAACATGTACCCCTTTCCGACAGCCTATCACATCTCTTCTCTGTTCCTTGGTTCATTTAGCTTGAGAGGGCCTCTGGCAGCTTCATCCTCATTCCCTAGTCCAACCAGGTCAAGGGTAGATCATTATCATCATACTGCTCACCATTTAAATACTGAGAAGTGTGTCTAAAACTCCTGAATCAGCACTTTTCCTGACCAAAGTAACTAAAACCCAATAGGTCTTTAGTGGGTAATTTGAATTAACAGCAATTTTTAGGAAGATACACGCTTAAAATAAAAATAAAACCAGAAAAATAGGACACCCTATTGCATGCTTTACCAATAATTCTCACCTTGAGATTAATAAAGGCAAAATGTAATAAAAAATAATTATTGCAGTATGCCCCAAACACCTTTTTAAACTTCTAACTAAATCAATTTTGAACTCTCCCAGAATGTCTCCCTAAGTCTTCTGTTGATAGCTTTATGTGTTATATCAGAGCTAGAACAAGATGTTCTTTTTAAAAGCAGCATTTCTAAAATCTATATGATAATTGTTTTTAACTTAGTTTTTATCGATCATTGAATGGGCTGCCCTGACTGTAAGGGAAGGTGTGAGATTTATGTTAATTGCTATTGACTGAATGTGGCAAACATTTTGGGGAACTTATAATGTATTTCTAAAAGTGCAAAGATCAATTGAATATATTGGTTTGGAAAAGCTAAATAGACAGAATGACTGTATATTGAATCTTAATAATACCGCTAAAAGCTCATAGTCTGAGTTTGCAAATGGATTCTTAGGATTACTGAGCACTTTGGTTTCCAAATGAATTCTTAAAGTAACTGGAGACTGATATGTGGTCAATCAAACAAAATGGAATTTTTTTATATGTAGAGCGTTCAGTTGTAATTTTTGGAGCCTACAAATGGAAATGTTTTTTTTTTATTTCAAATGCAAATGCTGTTGCTTTGATTTTTATTCTTAATTTAGCAAAATAATTTTCTCTAAGCCAACTGGTTATTAGGAATGTTACTTTTCATTTAGCCATCTTTTAGAGCTTTTTCCTCAAGGTTGCTTCAGACAAGTATATAAAAATAATAAAATATATATATATAAAAATTAACATAAATTGAATTCAGAGTGATTTCCTTTTTTGACAGATTTTTTAACAGTCACCATTTGCAAACATTTCTTGGCCTCAATGTTAAACCCCAAGCCAATATTAATACACAGACCAGTGAATTTAAAAAATATATTTGCAGTTAATCTAACATTCTGCTGAGATGGAACACATTTCTGCTATTTTAACACATCTTCTCTGCATTTGTATAGAACTTCTGTGAGTGTCAAACCATTGTTTTTCTACTCATACTGTAAATTGCTTGCCATCTGTTGAACTGACTGCTGTGTTCTTCCAGAATGATTTTGCCCTTTTACAGTGTTTTTATTTCTAGTATGGCAAAAAAAAATGACATTACCAGGTGCTGTGTCACTCATGCTTGGAAAATTTAAACAACTTCAACAATAATTGTTGTGGGCGACTCCTTTTTTGAAAACTGCAAGCTGGGGAGCATTAATAATGAGAGCTCATCTCCGGTAGAGGCACCTAGTGGGTTCTGAAGAGAGTATTCTGAGGAGTTTGCTTTTTGGAACTGGAACTGCACATCCTTCTTTTCTAGCCTTCTTTCTGTCCATTGCTTTACTGCTAAAAAAATGGTTTAGAAATGCTATTTACATAGTACACATTTGTAATACTTTGCTAGCTTGTTTTACAATTTACTTGGTCAGAAATTGAAAAGCCGAATCAATCTCTCTTGTTATACACATGATTGTGTGCATGATCATAAACAATTGAGCAAAAAGACATACAGTACCTGTACTGTGTAATATAAATGTATTGTTTTTAATATTAGTTTTTAATATTGAAAGTTAAATGTTTAAAAAATGAGCAAAATTAATAAAATTCACAGTCATTTATTAGTGACAACAGGTACTCTATATAGAGGGGTGTATTCAGCTACTGTGCTGTATATAGAGGCTTTATACAGGGGTTGTCCATTATTTGTTCAGATGCTAATGTGTCATTCATATAGTGAGTAACTATCACATGACTTACAGGTTAGTCCTAGAGTAAAATGTTACCCAATAATATACTAGGTGATGCATTAAATCAGAAAGAATGCAATCCAGTATACACAAACAATCCATGCTGTCAATGGAACATTTAGATAATACTGTGTTCTTTTCAAAGAGTAGAAAATGATGATTCAAAGGAGGTAAATCATTTTTTTTAATAAATCTATTTTACATGTTCGTCACATGCCCATATCACCAGTACAACAGTACACCAACACATGTTTACCCAGTCAAATGAGAGTACTTGCAGTTAATTTTTGTATTCTTATATGTAAATGTGGTCATGGATGGAAATGTGGCTGTGTGCTGCCTTGTTGACTCAAAGAAAAAAACAAGAGGAAAAGAGAAGCTGTGCGCAAGTGCTGAGCAACATTTGTAGAGTATAAGAAGCTGAGCTCACTTACTGCGCACAAATGTTGCATAATTATGTGGGTATCTGGGAAGCCAGATAGTAGCAGCAGAAATTCAACTAACAATCTGTGGGTAGCTTGGCACTTGCCAGAGTGCTGCCTTTAGATACTGCATTTCACATATGTGTGTCTGTATACATGCATTCTCTTACTTGGAGCTTTTTGGCAACTCTTTCCCTCATCTTGAAATCCTCAGCATGTTTGTGTTGCAGTTGTGGGTGTTTTAGAAAAGCCAGATTAGCATAAACGTATATCTAGAAAAGATCAGTACTGTATATTAAGTTAAGTTTATGCCAACATGTAAAGAGCAGTGGAAAGTTGGAAATTATTTAGGTTGGAAAATTAATTGCAGCTTTTCTGTGCCAAAATTTAAAAGCATTGTCAAAACAAAAACAAAATAATTTAATGTTGTTGAAAAACGACTGGTTTAAGATAAAAAGAAAAAAAGGTATCCCTTTGAGAATTTAAAATTTCAGAATATATGAAACGATCATAACCAGTGCTAAGTGAGGTTAATAATTAATTGTATCGTTCATATAAAGTATCGAAATTAAATAATAAAATACAGGATTCTTTTGGTCACTATGTCTATGTATGAGACATGTGTTGAAGAAACATTAACCTGTTAATGAAAAACAATGAAAAGCTCTTACTGATAATATTGAAAGTAACTTGAGTCTGTCCAATTAAATATAGGCTTAGTTCAATAATATTAACAGGTTATTGATTTAGTTGAAATAAACCATGCAGGTTTTAATAGGGTATAGCTCTAGACGCTTGAGCATATGATGATTTCTGTTGCACATTGAAAGGAAAAAAAATAAAAACGACAGAAGAAAACAAGGATAACATTTAGAAAATGTGGGGGAGTTATTCTACACAATCCCATGTGTTACCAGGGGGTATGGAACACACAAAAACTTGAAAATGTACTGTAGGTCTTCAGAAATTTTTAATGAGAGATACAGTGAATAGGATCCTTGGATTAGGATTGATTTGAAAAAATCAGTTAGGTAGTTAGTTAGGTAATCAGTTAGTTAGGTACGTTATTCCTTCAGAATTGCATTACATATCAATGTTTAATGCTAAAAAGTCATGTAGTAAAACAACAAAAGTTCCCAGGATGGTTAGTATATTTTATATACTTTATCACTATACACGATGTATCTGTAGACTAGGCTTCTGTTATGAAGCCTATTCCTATTCTAGAAAAATATTTGGTGAAAGGTGCTGAAAAGTATTTTGTGTTGAAGACCAGATATATTGTAACTTCTCACAGTCATCACTCATTTTCTTAAGAAAATGGCAAAATTTTAGTTTGGGTTAGTTTTCACAGCTACAGTTAACCCCACAGGAAGTGTGAATTGTTTATAATTTACAGTACATGGCTTTTTGATTCACAGATGTGTTTGCTGAGAGATTTTATTGTGTGTTGCCTGAGGGACTCTGACAGCTAATCTCTGATTAACTCACCTGTTTGGTTCTGTATGAAATATGTTTTGTTGGTCGGGCGAGTACTTGAGTTATTAACAAGTAATATATCCCTGTATTAAAAAGCACCTGTGGGACAATACATTTGTCTCTGTTTGCCATCCTACAGGATAAAAAAATGGAAAAAATTATGCCCAGCATATTTTAGCAATAACTAATTTACAAGTTTTTTTTGGTGTTATAGTTATTGCTAAAATATGCTGGGGATATGTTTTTAAAGAAAAGATTACTTACCTTTTAATTAAGATACAACCCTGCATCTTTATATATCTCATGTTTGCGCATGAAGATATTATTTACTTTGCACAAAGTTCCCATTACACAATTTTGTGTGAGCACCACCATTTATTGCATTTGTTTTGTTTTATCTTTTTATCTTTTTTTCAAAATGAATTCAAAATATTTTAAACCTGCTTTACTTTTCCCTGCATAGATGACAAAATGAGTGTTGGACCTTTTTTACTGTATTAATTTAAGTGTGACTTTGTTGAAGTGTGAATCATTTGTACTGAACAGAAATTGACCACATTTGCCAGAATTTTGTGTTGTAAAGATTAGCCATCCCATGCAAAAATGTTGTTTTGTTGCTGTTGTTTCTATTTCGGAGGCACTGTTCTTTAGCAAACGTCATTTCCACCCACTTTCTGTCACTGTGCACCAAGCACTTCACAGAATCCAGCAGATGTTTATTTTCCTGTTGTAATTTAAACATAAATCTGATGTAGGATTAATGCTAATGGCATGTGATATCTAAATCAATAAACTTAAAATGGTTAAATGAAAATGTCTTTGGATTTAAAGTTAACAATTTAATCGAAAAAAAACATATGCCTTTACTATGCTCTATGTTCTTCCTTAAGTATCATTGGCAATGCATCTTACTTTTTGCTCTAAAAAAGTGATAAATATCTCTACAGCAAGGGTCCTGCAATTTTTGTTAATATGTCTCTTTTCCTCTGGTCTGCTGTTTACTTGTGAATTCATGTTCACTTTCTTAAGAAGCAAAACTTTTCACCTGAGGGTGAAGTGGACTGTTGGAAAAATGCTGTGTATGTAGACATTAAAAATAATCTTATTAGTCATGCTATTTTCATGAGTCACAGGAGAACCTAAATGTATTATTTATGCATTCACTTATTTATTTTTCACATGCTGCCTCAAGCAGTTTGTTTATTAGTGTACTCCACTTCACTAACAGTAGAATACATTGACAACTACTTCAGAATAACCTGAAAGCAGAGTTAATATGCTCATTCACAAAGTGGACAGATTCCTTTATTAATTAACGATAATGCTTGTACAATGATTACACAGTTGAGTGACATAACAATACTTTGACCATTGAAAGGGACTTTTACCTGGATCTTAAACTCTGAAGCAGCCAGAGATAATCACATTAATATTCATAATCTATATCTCATGGTTTGTAGTGGCTTCTGTTTCTGCCATTAGCTATTGATCTCTGATAATTCCACAGCATAATGCAGCTTCAGCGTGATAAGAGTATAGTCAGAACCTGGACATTGTTTAAAACCAAATGAAATGTGATCAGGATAAATGTAATACTGTATTTGGGACTTAAATATTTGAAGTATCAACTGGGTGGATAATGTGGAATGATAAGATTTGTAAATATGGTTATTAACTTGGCATATAAAAAGTTTCTAATCCTCTTCTCTGTAATAACTCTCTAATAACTCCTGACTAGATGGACAGATGAGGTGTGAGTGGTATACAGTATTTTCTACTTTAAATGAAGCTGAGTTAATACATATATCCACTTAATACTACAGTATGCTATAACTTCTTCAGTCACCATGTAATGATAGCATGCCATCTTCTCTCAGTGTCCTGGCAGATTAAAAAGAGAACCACTATAATATACAGTATAAAACACAAGGCACCTATGTAAGGTTTTGAGTCAAGTGCAATAGGGCTTCCTCATTAAATATTTCATGTTGGTCTGAAAGAGGAAAAGGTTATGTTTAAGAACATACTCTGACATCAGTATACCCTCATATAAGGTATAAGAGAGCAAATCATGCCAGGAGAATAAATTGAATGATAAAACTACAGTAGGTTGCTCCCTCTTTGTGAGTCACTTGCATCATTGAATGTACAGGTTGTATCATACCTTAAATCAATAGCCAAAATAGGTGACCTGTGTTTCATTCCATGAATACAAACATACAGCATACTGTCACTGCTGTGACGCATACTGTATACTGTGTCAGACACATTTTATTTTGCAAGGGTGCAGTGGTTGCATAAGTGTTCCTCAGACAAGAATTCTGTTTAAATACAAAGAATAAATGAATAAATAAAGCACCTGAAATGAGTTTCATTTGTTTTAGTTTTGTCAGGGTGCCATTTGGTTTAATTTTTTTCCAGTGTTGCTATAATTATTTTTGTTAAAGACGGAAGCAACGATGGATACTATTTGCATTTTGAAGCACTGTCATTATATCCTGAAATAAATGTATACCTTAAATTGCTATATTAAGCTGCAGGGTACCTTCAGCTAAAACACCTTCCTCAGCATGGTGTTTTTCATTTTGTTTAAGAAAAATCTCAGGAGTAATGAATAAACATCTTCATTAGTAGTGATTACAAGTTTGTGACCTTTCAAAAGCTTGAAAGGTTTAGTTAAAAATTTGCATCAAACACGTGAGTGTGTCTTTACGGAACTATATTTTGTACTTACTAGATCCTAGATATAAGAGTACATACAGACAATGTTTTCTGTATTCTTTAGAATACACACAGATGGTAAAATACTCAACATGTTGAAAAGTGACTCAAAATGCTCACATGTTTACTCACATCACATCATAATCTCACATCACTATGTACAACTGCATTATTTGGAAATTTAAACACTGAATTTCCATTAACAGTTTCTAGCAGTTCCTAATTAATATGTGCAAGTCTTACAATGAGCTTTATTTCTTGGCACAGAATGGACACGAATATGCTCATTCAAAAAGACCAAGTGGAAAACACACGTTGCTAAATCTCAGTTGTACATAAGTGTCTTATAACCTATGGATCACGTGTAAGAGGTACAGTATTAAACTAAATAATTCCTATTTGTAGATGCTCTAGAAAACTGAAGATTGCATGTTGGAACAATACAATCCATAATGCCGATATTACTGTATGTGTTGTAAATTAATTGCCAGAGTCTTTAGAGACCATCTGTGATTTAATTATTCCTACAATATGGTTTCAAATGCATTTTTCTGAATTGTTTAAAATTCTGTGGAATCATGCTTTAACCCCTTGTAATGTAGTATTTTTACAGTATATATTATATATACTATATTTCCAATTAAAATTAAATTGATTCTTCCAAATTAGTTGCAGGTTGTTCCACCACAGCAATTTATATTGTACTTGCGGTAAACTTGTCTAGGTTTCTCTACAGTCATAAGGGTAAATAAAAGATTTAGAGAAAGCTCAATAAAACTTCAAAAGTACAGCGTGGAAATATAAGATCAACTAAACATGCCCCTTGCATATAGATGGTCATATGTGAAACATACAGAGTAATCTTAAAATTATACCCTGTCGAGTGTCCTTACCCACCTATAAGCATTCTGTTGAGAGTTTCTCATTCTTGGCATTTATTTGTGAACATTTGGTCTGCATGTCTAAACATTTGGCTTTTTGCAACATCACAGTCCAGCTATTCCGGTGGAGGTTATGTTCTCAGTTTCTCCTTGATACAGCAATGGCTTCAATCTTTCTATTAATGAGCTAGAGGTGTCCTTTTAGCCATCCCTACCAGAACATATTCCTTTAAAATATGTTTGCCTCAGAGTCCTCATAATAACGGATTTGTTTTAAAATGCACTACCACTTCAGTTCCAAAAGAAAAATTAAATTAAATGCACATTTTCTTAAAAATCTTAACTTTATGAATATTACAGCAGGTTGGAGGAAAACTGATGAGTGAATATTTAAGGTTTACTCACCCCTTTTCTGTGGAACGTTTGGATTGTAAGGTTGTTGGTGCAGTTTGACTGATAGACTTAAATGTGTTTAAAATTTGGAATGGCTATACAAAAAGGTTTGGTAAACTGAGTGTCAGGTTTCTGATTATTATAATGCTGAAATCTATGCCGTATCTAATCAAAAGTATTAGTGGAAATATTTACTTTTTGTGTAAGATGTTAATTTAAAATACATCCATTATCCATCCATTCATTTTCTAACTGCTCCTTCTAATTCAGTGTTGTGGGAGAGCCAGATTTCAATCAGGAAAACACCAGGCGTACAGTAGGGTACATCCTGCATTGGACACCAGGGAAGACAGAAAAAAGTCCATACCGGGGGCATTTCCAGAGGGGTAGCATGGGTTGACAATTGCCTCTTCTAAATATAGCTTTGCCACCGCAGATGCCGCCCCATTTTAGGCATTAACTAAAATCCCATATTGTCTTAAATTTACAAATAAAAAATGTGAACATAGGAAACAATTATGGCGCATCTAAATTTTTTTTATAAGGTTTCATTGTTACATGCAATACACTCAAGTTTCAGTCTGAGTCTGGTTGGCAGTGGACCCACCATAATGAGGCGTTGTAACATGAGGCAAGTAATATAATTAATATAATTTTAAAATGCCACCCCAGTAGGTGTCCCTGCCACCCCAAATATACTGTACAATCCTGGATACCCAACTGACTCACACCAGGGCCAACTATCCTGGAAACCCAAAAACCTGCCAGTATGTCTTTGGACGGTAGGAGGAAAACAGAGGATCTAGAGAAAACTCCTGTGAACATAAGGAAAACATACAAATATCATCTAGATAGCACCCCAGTTCTGGAAATGAACCCAATGCTCCACTACTGCAAGGCAGCAATGTTAACCGCTGCACCATTTGGCTACCCTGTATCCACTCTGTTTTTGATAATTTTACATGTACACTGAGAGTGAATTTGTGAAAAGTGGTATACTGTACATTGCTGTTTTTGACTTATTTAAAGAGACAATTGTACAACTATGACTATTGTCCAACTACAATAATGTACTTCACCTATTGCTATCATATAAAACATAGATCTTCAGTCAAAGTGGAGTTCAGTGGGGTATTTATATGAAATAGCAGTATGATTTGAAAGTGTTTAAAAGCTTGGTGAGCTAAAAGGAATATGTCATAAGCTACTGTATGCTAGTGAGTGAAATGAATTTGGCAGAGAAGACAAATAATACACCAACCTTGTAAATTTTCCACAGCATATAAAATCGTTTAAACATTTTGCTTTTAAAAGTCATTTAGGTAATTACTCATGCACCACTGAGTTTGCAGAATTTTATTTTTGCAAGGTTGCAGAGTAATGTTAAGTGCACTATTTATGACACAACGAGGCTTTCAGTGTTTTACAGGCTGGTGGCCTCCTATATCAGACATTCAAGTATTTAAGGATAATATTAAACTCAGAATTTCCCACTGCCTTTAGCTGTATTCACATGTAAATGGGAGCAATACACTGTAGCAACCAAAATAGATCAATATAATATTTAATAAATATTGATAATGCTTATATAGCGCTTTTATGGACAGCGCTTTCCAGGTAATGGAGACTCCCCTCCACCACCACCAATGTGCAGCATCCACCTGGATGATGCGACGGCAGCCATAGTGCACCAGAACGCTCACCACACATCAGCTATTAGTGGGGAGGAGAATATAATAGTGCTACATCAATACACAGCTACGTAAAGATGACTCTACTTCAAAATTACCTTAACTTGTACTTGAACTTTAAGTACAATCTAAATAAATACTTTTTACAATTGCCAAGATTGATCTAAAGAGTTGGTTCTTTTACAAGGTTCTTCTGCTCATAATTTTGAAAATGTAAGGTTGCAAATGCTTCCATACACCACTGTGTATTGTGCATTGTAAAAAGTTGAGATGACAAAAATTCTTCAAAAAAGGCAGGTGCTTTTTAGGTTACCTTTTGGTTAGTTAGCTTGAAGAGAAAAAAAGAGAAAGTTATAAGAAGTCACTGTAGATTCTTTGACATAAGGCAGTTTCAAATGTTCATCTCAGGTATTTTAAGATTTCTTCTAGGGATTGTCTTAATTGTCTTGTTGATTCTTTGTTGATTGTTGATTCTTTGTTGATTGTTGATTCTTTAACCAAAGGAATGTTCGGCTTGCTCTTCCATTACTCTAAATTTTAGACCATATAACTGGTAAGGAGCTACATATTTATCAACATCCACTTTGAAAGAGCATTCACAACAACAAAACATAACCCAAGGGTCCGTGTCAATGAAATAAAGGGACAGAAGTGGTTCTAATATGCTAGACAGTTTTTTGCAAGATACCTTTGGGATATGGAATTTGCTATGGAATAGTGTTGAAAGTAGGTTTGGCAATGCACTGCACAATTATTGGAAAGGCTTTGTGGATACTTACCCCAAAGCATTTGCTCCTGTAGTGTGTTAGGCTAAAATGGCATGAACTAAAACTATAACATTTCAATTGTTCTCAACAAAACCTGCCATTGTGCACTGAATTTTTTTTCTTTATAACACCATTGTTTTTTATATTTCTCAGTATTTGACAAATAGAGAATTCATGTATCAGGCTACACTAACCTATAAGTAAATTAAACATTCATGGAATTGTGAGTTTACAAAAAAAATCTGTGATTAATCTGTGAAAAATTATGACTGCCCACTGCATGTCGCATAATGTTTTGTTTGCCTGTAGTTGATATTGGTCGTATGACTACTTTAACATTGTTTGTTTACTATCTGTTTCTTTCTTTCAGACCTGTGATTAATTATCAGCTTCTGCCAATGATGTGTGAGTCCACATCAGATTTATTTGCGTTTTTCAATCAGTTTGGCAGATTTGATGCCTTGGGCATATTATTCCTGTTAACGGGAGTATGCATACAGTACAGTTAACTGGAGACTCTCTCAAAGTACCTCAGGGCATTTGTCAGTAGCAGGAATACAGAAGGTCTAACAAAATGTATTTTCAGACAGAATACTCTAAGGTCAATTGTTGAATGATAGTCTAATATGCAAATCACATAAACTCTCTCAATTGCAATAACTGAAATTCCACTGAAGAGGATTGAGTGGAGCAAAGATGGTGGAGAATCAAATCTTTTTAAAAATGCATTTATTAGACAATCAGGAAAGCAAATAATACAACGAGACACCTTGTCATACAAGACCGAGCCCTTTGTTGTTCCTTTAATAGACTCCATTGATAAACGGTTCTCCATAATTTTGAAATTACCATTAATTTGACAAAAAGTAGAACCTGTGCAGTGTCCTTTTTATCAGTACTTTCATCCAATGCAATTGAATAAAACTTGAAGTTCTCCATTTTCTTGTTCAACTCACAAGCCAAGTCTTCACTGATTACCTCGACCCGACAGGTTACTTTTCTGCATGATAAACTTATTTTCTCAAATTTGCTCTTGCTCTCTGGACAAATAATATCTGCGGTTTCTATCCTACACTCCTTCAAAAACTCCTCTTCAGAGAACGGCTTGCTTTGTTTAGCAATTGTCTATACAAGCAGGTACTGTAGCTCTGGCCTCTTGGATGGTAGAAGGGCGGAAAAATACATATTGCTGAGTCTGTAAACTAGCGGCTAGTTTGGAAGCTCTACTATCCCACTCCTTGCATGACGCTAGCATAGTTAACATATTTGGTAGAATAATAATGAGATTGTATTCTTTGAACACTGCAACACGTTTCATACAAATTAAACATATGGCCTTTGTTCCAACCTCTGTAAAAATGTATTTTTCAGTCCATTCTTTGTTGAACACTTTGCATTCACTGTCAACTTTCTGCTTCTTAAACCCCCTCATTTTGACACAGGTTCCCTCGCAGTATGATGTACCCACTTGTTGAGAGGGTCTCTGTGAAATTTGTACACATGTTTCTTGCAGAGTATGCAATATTTTATAAGGTGGACATTTAGAACTGGTTTGAACTGGATTGGCACAAGGGCTACTATTTAATTCTAGGGATATATATATATTGTAACGCAACGGGGGCTCAGACGGGCGCCCTTGCCGCATCTGGTCGGCCCCATCCCGACTGAGGCTCGAACCCGGGACTCCCGCGTCTCTCTGCAGCGACCTAGCCCCGTGAGCTAAAGAGAGATCTCTCTACAGCCCAGTAGCTGTAGTCCTGCTATCACAGGGAAGGGCGGTGACGTCACCTGCTCTGGTACGCTGGCTCTTACACAGTGCTTGTCGGCCGTAAGCGTTACACTCTCCCCCGCTTAAATTGCCGTCCCCGGCGAAGGGCTATCCCATCCCGCTCTGACACCAATGTAACGCAACGGGGGCTCAGGCGGGCGCCCTTGCCGCATCAGGTCGGCCCCAACCCGACTGGAGGCTCGAACCCGGGACTTCCGCGTCTCTCTGCAGTGACCTAGCCCCGTGAGCTAAAGAGAGATCTCTCTACAGCCCAGTAGCTGTAGAGAGTGATAGTGATAGAGTGATAGTGATAGAGTGATAGACTATCACCCTGTGATAGTCCTGCTATCACAGGGAAGGGCGGTGACATCACCTGCTCTGGTACGCCAGCTCTTACACAGTGCCTGTCGGCCGTAAGCGTTACAATATGTATAGGGATGCGTGCTAGGAACCTAAGAAACCAAAAGAAGTAATCTTTAGAGAACAGGAAGGTAGGAGGTTGTGCGTGATTTTGGAACACTGCTAATCTTGTAAGAACAGGAAAGTGTGATAGATAACAAAAATATTTAAGGACTGTTCTGGTTTAATTACTTTGAGAAAAACACACTGAGCATTTCTGTGTGTTTCGCTCCCATACGCATGAAATAAAAACTTCTTTTAACTTCTGAGACGGACTCCTGACTGTCTTTTAAGGGGAATCAGGGAAAAAATTCTCCAACACACTGATTCTCCGGAGAATCTAATTGGTATTGCATTTGTGCGCCATCTAGCAGCAAGAATAATGAAATGTAAGAAAAAATAGCATCAAACGAGGTGGAAAATGTCTAATATTAATTAATTAATTTTATACCTCAAGGGCCGGTTAAAACTGGAGGCCGTAGTTTCCCCAGGGGTGGGCTAGGAGGTCAGGCAAGGCTAGACAAAAAGGACCATTTAAACCGTGAGTAACCAATCCCGTGGCCGGCAGAGGAATCCTACTCCATTTGGCCCCTGAGCAAGGCCTTTAACCCCAGCTGTTCCAGGAGAGCCGTATAAATGGCTGACCCCACGCTCCGACCCCAAGATTCTCTCTCCCCGCCTGTGTGTCTCATGGAGAGCAAGTTGGGGTTTGCAAAAAGACAAATTCCTAATGCAATTAATTGTATATGGCTAATAATGTGATCTTATCTTATCAATCGGAATCACAAGGGAAAAAGTCGTAAACCAGAGAACAAGCTCTCTGGTTTTGTTCCCTGTCTGGCTAGGAAGTCAGGCAGGGAACAAAATGAAAGAGAAAAGAATGCACACTAGGGAGTTCGACAAGAGAATCTGTAATAGTGAGTGGGGAAGTGAGAAAAGAGGACAATAGATATAGTGACAGGAATGAACTGTGATAGGAAAATTAGTTGGGGTGTGAGCGTTTAACACAGTGCATGTGGGAATGTGAGACCATTTAGGAAAGCATGCGGAATGTGTAACATCACCTTGCTTAAAATTGAATCGCCAGGATTTGGGCCCACAACCTTCCTACAGGTTCTGAGCCCTAATCACTATTTAAGCAAAAAGGCACGAGAGGCCGTGCTATATCGTGGATATAGTCACGGTTAAAAGGCGTTGTTAGGCCCGACGTGAAGCTGCACTCCCACTGGTGCTGGTCTCAGTGCCTGCCAGGATATCACTCCAGCGCTTTGTCATTAAAATTGGGTTCGTAGCGAACTCTCATTTTTATGTCCACTATAACAGACATAATCTCCCTTGTTTTTAACCGAGCGTTTGATAATTTCTAAGAATGAAAATGATTTAAGCCAGTGGTTCTCAAACTGTGGTACACGTACCGGCAGTGGTACATGGAATGCCGCCACGTGGTACGCCAAATGACCCTGGAACTGTGTCGTGTGCGCTGAAAAATCGGGATGGGTTTTCATATTTTTTATTTTAATACGTGTCGAATACGCAGCCTACGTACTATGATACAGTGCGTGCTAATACTTCAGTGGACACAAGAGAGACTCTGTAATTCTATACCACTCTATAGGAATGCGTGCTACGGATGCAAATGACCAATTGTATTTAAAAAAAGCTACTGTATCTCGAGCAAAAAGGGAGAAAGGAGAATGTGCGTGATTTTGGAACAATGCCAACGTTGTAAACACAGGCATGCATAGAAATACGTGCTACGAACGGAGGTAATCTTGTGAGCACACGAAAGCGTGATAACAGAAAAATCTTTAAGAACTGTTCTAATTTGAGAAAAATACACAGAGCGTCTCTGTGTTTCGCTCCCATGCGCATGAAATAAAAACTTTAAATAAATAAGGAAATAAAAACGGAAATGTGGAAAAATGCAAGCTTGCGAATTACTAAGCAGTTAAGCTACACTATTTTTGAAGAACCTTATTTACTGTTGGCAAAAGAGCTGACACGTATTATGTGTAGAGAAAAAGCTGCTAAACAGCTTGACCTGCTGCCCCCCTCCCCCTGAAAGACACAGTCATTCATAGAATTATTGAAATGAAGGATTATATCAAAAGTACACTGATAGAGCACGTTAAGATGAGCAGATGTTTTTCACTGCAATTAGATGAGTCTGTAGTCGATTTGGCCAATTTGCTCATTTACGTTAGATATGAGTTTGAGGGCATGTCCCATGAAGACTTTCTGTTCTGTAAACCGCAACCAACAGGAACTACAAGAGAGCCCATATTTCAGCTTCTGAATGAATTTATCGAAGAGAATGGCCTCGACTGGATAAAATGCGTTTGAGTTTGTACCGACGGTTACTAGAGCAATGACAAGCTGACATAACGGTGTAGTTGCACAAATTAGATAGGTTGCTCCAGAAATTAATGTACACATTACAACATCCACCACGAGACCTTTGCCGTCAAGAAAATGCCTGACGATTTAATATCTGTTAGATTCTGTGGTGAATTGTATCAAGGCTCGAAAAATTAATTCACATCTGCTTTGCTCAACTAAACAGGCTCACCCCTCTCACTAAAATGGTGCTTTTTTATTAGTTGTTGTTAATGTTTGTTTTTTTCTGTAAAACACTTTGAGAAGCCACCTTTAAAGGCGCTATATCAAATAAAGTTTATTATAATTATATTTATTATATGTATGTGTGAGTATGTGTGCATGTACGCTCATGTTGGTCATTGAGAATTTCTGGGTTTCCTATGAGATGATGACTTGTAGGTGGTACTTGGATGGTTTGGTTGGATTAGGGGTGGTACTTGGTCCAAAAAGTTTGAGAACCACTGATTTAAGCTATGCAACGGGTCATTCAACAAGAGCACAAAAAATCACAAGGATCATCAAGAGTGCAACCAAGACATCAGAAGATACATCTATCAAATAGATAGATAGATACATGAGAATCCAAGCTTTTTTATCTACGCTTTCTTATCTACGCTAAGAAGTGGTCTTTAAAAGCCTATGCGATTGATTTGATTGACCGTTTTTTATCAGTCAGCACACTGATATTTCTTTATCAAACAATAAAAAGTCAAAATTCCTTTCGGAGTGTGCGTATATCAGAGAATATAGCACGGCTTCGAAAGCGTGTCAGCCAATCAGATTTCAGGACTGTACCTATCCGTTTTATAATCCTCATTATAGTATTAGCATCTTTGATAATGTTCAATTGCCATGGAAACTTAGGGTTTATTGTACTTACTTTTACTAAGCTATAAATTCCTTGTTGATGCAGAAAGATCAAATAACTGAGACATTTATTAGTTGAGTCTAGGGAGTACTGGAATCTAAACCAAAAACTGAGCAGAGAAGGTAGTTATGTAGTACTACTGTAAATCAAATGGCAAGAGGATCACATCAGAGAAATAGATATATTCATAATAAGAAATGACACACAACTGTGAGACAGCTTGAGAGCAGAGAAACACTTTCTGTTGGATGGATCCCAGACTGGAGGTGGTTAAACATATGCTTTGTGAGGAAGAATAAAAGCTATTCTTGAATTGTTCACTCAAGAGTTTTGAAGAGATAGATCAGTAAGGGCAAAAGGCAAAGTCAAAAGTTTTCCTGAGAATTTAGGTGAAGTAGGTTTTCTAGATTCTGAAGGAAATAAACATTCTAGACCATGGCATGTGTTAGTGGAAAATGCATACTAGGATAATATATTATATTAGGATGACATAACTTGACTTAAAATAGGGGGAACAATTTTTGTGTTTGTTTTGCAAATAATGTTTAATACTACTAAAATAATTTTAAATACCTTACCTTGTAGAGTACTAAAACATGTCTTTACCAATAATCATGAAAATAATGCAAATTAATAAACTGCTATGTTCAGAACATGTAAAAATGGAAAAAAATCTCATTTTCTCTTTCTCCTTTCTCCTTGCTTTATGTATAGTTCTACTAATCCCCTACTCAGTACTGTGTAAAAAGGATTTCAGTACACTTTTTTTTGTTAGCTTCCAAAAATAATTGATATTGGAATGATAATTTTTTAAGAACAAAACAACATGAGGAGGAATAAAAAAGATTTTAAAAGAGAGGATTGATGGAATGTAAAACTGTTTCACATACTGAAATTTAAATTTTATTGTTTAAACTGCCACTTTTGCTGATTCTCTTTGACTTGAGCTAATGGAATGAGAATGACTTTTGAATAGATCAGGCCTATCCTAATTTCCCTTTGTCACAATCCTTTATTAGACAAAGGTGACCTTCACCACTCTAGTAAATGTTTTTTATACTCTTAATTTTGCCTTCAGCAGATAACTAGCTTTATGCCATTTGCAAACCATGGTGCTTTGTGAGGATATTTAAATTTCTTTAGGTCACATGGAAGATGCTCAAGGGTTTTGCAAAACACTTAATATTATCTGTGAATGATTTCAGCACAGCAGATTGCTAACATCCAATTAAGCTTCCTATCTACACACACAGATCTATTTTAGAGACACTTGAAGAAGAAAAAAATACAAATTGTTAGAAGAGAAATTTGACAATATTCATATCCTGTTAATCAATTTGGGACACTGTTATGATTAATTGTCTTTGCTGTTAAAGACTTGTCATGAAAAGCAATATTAATCCCAACAAAATATATATTTAACATGAAAGCATATTTCTCTTTTCAAAGTAGCATTTGATGTCAGACATTATTGATGTTAATTAAATGTTGCTCTGGGTGGATATTAGAAAACACTGATCTTTGTACATACAGTATAGTGTTAACAAGTTACAGATTAACTTTACACATATGAACACATTGTAAACTGACTATGAATTGTTTCAGTATGTTTGATCTTCTTAATAAAAGAAGTAAATAGCTTGAATTATTGTTTTTAATTTTGACTTTATATGCACACAGTAAGATTAAAATTTATTTTGACTGTTCTGCTTTTCAGCAATGTGAAATGATCAGAACTAAGTATCATTCTCCTTCACTGCACAGCACCTGAGTGCTCTTAAAAAGATGCAATGATCCTGAAAGATATTTCTTTTAAGAAGTAATAGCTTTCTTTATGCATTATGTAAGTACCTCTTACACCTTTTATCATCACTGCTTTTGTCAAGTGCATCTTGTATTTTTCTGAGGGAGGGTAAATTTAACAATTATTATTGAATTCGAGGATTATGTTCTCTGTATAGTGGTAAAAAGTTTCAGACACAGATTTGTGTCTCAGACACAAACATGTTCATAATAAATCAAAAAGTAGTCTTCAAAACAAAATCTACAACGTCTCCACAGAAGGGTATTTGTAGAAATTGTGTGCAACTTAATTAGAATAAAGCTGTTCGATTAAACTTCACATTCTGCTTCACTCAATTTTTATTGCACATGAAAATAAAATTATACTTGATAGTGGCAGATTTTTTCACAATCAAGTTATTTCTAACAACTAAAGAGCTTGAAATTTTAAGCAAAAAAGCTTGTAATCATTGTGCTTTCTTCCTTAATTAAGGGAGAGTTTGAATCCCCTGTTAATGTTAATTAAAGATTCTTCCCACAATATTCTCACCTCCACTGATTTTAATTAGTATATTAGTATCCATCTTCTGCAAAAGTATTTACTCTTAGAATTGATAGCAGGGGGCAATGATTTATCTCTTACATATAGTAATACAAAGTTCTTTAAATTCCCATTGTTTTCAAAGTACACTCAATATAATACTTATTTCAGAATCATTTCAATGTCATCATACAGTACATCGGAATTTTACCATGTCAGAAATGCCTCTGTAAATACAAGGCTATAAATAACTTTGCGATTCAAGCATTTTTATTTTTTTTATCTTTAAAAGAAATTGTAATAAGAAACTATTAACCTCCATCACATCCTTTGAGGCTAAATTACTTCATAAATAAAATACAAAATAAATTAATTACACTTTGATACAAGGAACAGCTGAAAACAAAGACTGTAATGTAGTTTGTAGTTATAATCAGATTCCTCAACAGTTTTTTTTTTTAATTATGGTAATGATGGGTAAGCTTCGTATCTCTTTAATTAGCAGCAGCTGACTTTGACTAATTAGCAACTACTACTTCCTCCCATAAGTGGATTATTATATGCCCAAAGGGAATTGTGCTGTATTGATAAAGTGGTACTGAAACTGAAATAGCATGATGCATTAAGAATAATTCACACAAAAAAAGAAGAAGAATGTGATCTAACACTTCAATGTCATACATCATGGAAGCACCTTGATTAGTCATTTGTGGTGTTCAGCCAATGAAATATTGCTGCAGCTTGAGAAAAGTGGGGCAAGTTATTTTTTTTCTAAATTTATTTATGAGCCTTGAACCCTAATTAAAAATAGGAACCACAGAGGTTTCTGTGCTCAACACCATGCTGAATTGCCTGAAATGCCGGCAATCCAAAGAGCACAGAAATATATAATCCTCTATCCAAAAAATGCAAACAGTTGTTTGGATGCCCTCCTATCTTTCTATTCAAAGTGATTGCATTTAAGCTAACAATGTTAGTATTCTGGACATTTGGAATTGTGTGTTTTACACTTGAAATCTCCTAAAATCATCAGTACTTTTAAAAGGCACTAGAAATTACTGAATAAAAGTTCAGAATACAATGTGGCAAAAAGATCTGCCAGTTCTATCAACTTTAAGTCATTTTTATTGTGTGTTTTGAGTTTTAATTAATTAATTAAAAAAAAGAAATACTGTAGGTTTCTAAAAAATTGTTCCCAAATGTTCTGAGGTAAGGCAATGCTTTGTAGATTCTATGTGGATCATTTGTAGAATTGCAGCCTGTTCAGCAAATTTGGCTGTTGTTTATTTCTTAATCTAAGAGAAAGAGATTACAACCTTAACACTACAGAAGACAATGAAAGTAATTCTAATGAAGGAAATACATTTTTGTTGTCACTGGAATATTGAATAAATAAGTATGTTACCGCTGATGCACAAATATGTCATTATTTTAATTGATTTTAATAGTGTAAAATGATTTGATTTTTATTTTCTGTTTGAACAGCTATATTTACTTTGGGGTCTTTTTCTCAAAAGTTTTGATATGTAACACTACTGTCCCATTTATTTTCTGGAAGGGATGTTGAAGGAGAGCCAGATCAAAGATGCAGCTGGTTTTAGAATCCCAGCAGTGAAGCACAAAAGAGAAGTTAAACTGAACAAATGGTTTACCTTTACTTAAAAAAATAAAATTCACGTCTAGCAGGCTCCTAAATCTGTGTTTGATTTAGCAATTACACAGTCACCATCTTGTTTGGAGGAGTCAGTTCTTGTTACTCCACGCCCCTGGAGGACTCGTCATTCCAACCCGCATTCCAAACAGTTTCCAATTAGCCAATTTACCCCAGCTATTTAATGCTGCTTCACACTCTCCCCTGTGCTCAGTATTAGGTTTTTTCCAGGCTAGAGTTACTTCCATTAACGCTACAAACTTACCACTTGGTTTTTGGCTTCCTGACCCTGGTTTGTTCTTCAGCTACATCTCCTGGTTTTGGTTTTGGTACATTGGTTATCGTCCTGGTTTCGACATTCGGCTTCCTCGCAGCTTACAGCTCCATTTCTGGTTTGTTTACCTCTTGTTGGCACTGGCTTGTTTATCTATAGCTTTTGGACATCGGATTGTTATATCGACTACGCCTCTGGAGAACATTCTGGTTTTCTGCATAGCGTCCTCTCTGCCATTTCGTAATAGTTCTAATACTTGAGGAACATCCTTGAAACACTTTTTCACTTGAATAATTGTTTACCATGTTTTGCAAGTTGTATTTTTTTATTTCTATACTGTCTTTATTAATCTTCTAACAGTATGACATGATGTATGACACATACCCTCTCCTCTAAAGTAACTAACTCTTGTCAGGCAGGCACTGTTCCTTGCCATAGTGTTTCCAGCCTGAAACAAAAAGTTGTTGCTCCCTTTTCTACAGCACGGAACAGATATAAATCCCATTGTACAGCACATTGGTATTTTGTTTCCAGGTTCAGTAAGAAAGCAACATATTTCATATTATTTTAACTTCATGTCTTGATATGTAATGTGGTTAAAAACAAGCTTATTCTTTAACAGTCCAGCACCTACAGCAGATGTGACTTGTATATTCAATGTACAGTATAACAGCAGAAACATATGTAATCTGTTTCCCTGTTAAACACTTGATGTTTGGAATCCGTGATATACTTCTACCAAGCTCTAATAATGCTCCTAATTCAAAAGTCCTATGATCATACCTTACTATGAAGCACTCATATATGAAAGACAGATAACATTAAAAAGAATTATATTAAACTGAATATAGCCATAACTCATTATTTTCCAAAAAAGAAATTTAAATTGCCTAACATTTTTAAATGTTAGAAAATGTAAAAATGTGTGGGATACAATGTAATTTGTGTATACCTTACATCTGTTATCCATTAATACAATAAGCCTATAATATCGAAAAGTGTTGCAAAATGAATATTTGAGGGACTTAGCTTGAGTCTTTTCCTCTAAAATATGCACGATTATGCAGATACATTGGATTGTAGACAAGATCGATTTTCTTTTAAATTGAAATTTATATTAAGTTACATAGCAATGACTGTAGAGAGAAATCAGTATTCAGCACTTGCTTTAATGCCACTGTGAGGAAATGAACATTTAGACAGTTGTATTTACAAAACCATTGATCCAACTCAGAATTTGCCTTGCCTGTAATTAATTCTTAAAAGGAAGGAAACGATTGTATTTTTTAAATAAGTACAAAATAATGGCTTCATGTGGAGATATTTAAACATGTTGAAGTCTTCCTTTAGCCTTGTAGCCCCCCTTCACTTGTGAAGTGTCTGAACAGAATAATTCTGTGAATAATTCCAAAAGAAATCTTATTAACTTTCACATTTTTCTGGTGTGTCTTTCTCAAGTTTGTTCATGAATACTTTTCTTTAAAAGTTAACACACTAATGCACGAAAAGTTTGCCGAGCAGGGTGAAAAATAACTTTTGGACAGTAATTGCTGTAATTTAAAATAACCTGCAAATAAGCCACTGTTCATAAAATGAGCAGGTTAAATCCAGAATGTTTTGATGTAAGACTATAATGACTACCACTGTATTTAAATAGTATAAAATGTTTTTTTTTAATTATTTTGTCAAGGTAAATATTTTAATGGTAATATATTTTTACAGTATTAGGTGACTAGGAAGTTCTTTGAGAGTTTAGATAAAGTTTGTGACATCTGGCACTTCTAGCTTCAAAGCAGAGAGGATGTTTGCTGAGATGTGGGGGGTCCCTTGAGCAGACACAGTTGTAAAGTTTATCTTGGTATACTGTGCCTAGATAAGTTGTGGGTTAATGACTGTCAATGAACAGTACAGAAACACGCCAGATAAGATCACATCAAAAGAACAGACTAAAAGAAAACAACAAGACAGAGAAGAGAACAGAGAGAAGAAAGGAGTTGGAACTAAAGAGTTCCAACTTCATGATCATCAATCATCTAAACAAAACCTGACTGGAGCGAAGTATTTGAACCCTGAGAGAAAGAGCTTACTATTCTGTGTTTTGTGTTTCCAGGGTAAAAGATACCTCGATTAGAAACGTCTTTCCTGCTTGTGGGTGCATTTCTAAAATACGGAGATAGTTTCCCATTTATTTTGTGGCATGCAGGGTGAAGAGAGAGATTTAACTCAGTTGTGATGCATTTAGTTAGAAGGCAGCATATCTCTTAGTTCAGGTGGGTAGCTGCGTCAGCATGCGTAGGCTGCAAAGGAACAAATTCCTGCAAAGGAACAAGTAACCCGATCAGGAACTCCCGCCGTAACAACCGCATTCCCTTGGTGCTTCCTTACCACCCTAACACACTTCCTATCCCCAGGACCATTAACCAGAACTTTTCCATCCTACAGGATGATCCCTCCATTGGGGCCCTCTTTTCTGATCGCCCTATCATCTCATATCGCCGACCACCTAATTTGCGTAACTTCTTTGTTCACAGCTCCCTTGACCACCCTCAACAACCATCCACACCAGGCACTTTCCCTTGCAACAGAGCTCGCTGTATCACCTGCAAGTACACATCCACCACCACACTCATTCAAGGCCCCTCAGGACAATTCCGGATCACCCAGACAGCATCTTGTACCTCCAGCAACCTTATTTACTGTATCTCTTGCAGTAAATGCCCAGCCATCTACATTGGAGAAACAGGAAGGAGACTCGGAGACTGCTTCAGAGAACACGTCAGGGCTGTGAAGATTAAAGATCTCTCCAAGCCCATTGTTTCTCATTTCACCTCTGACGGCCATGACCACACTAATCTCTCCGTCTGTGTTCTCAAAGACGGTTTTCCGAACTCATACATCAGAAAGACCACCGAAACTAAAATTATTCTGCAGTTAGGATCACACATTCTCCCTTCCCTTAACGACAGATTACTGTTCTTTTAAATTTTCTCCATTCATTGGAAGTTTCATTTCACACCTCTCTGCACCCATTCTGACTTCACACCTCTTGATTGGCCTCTCTTTCTGTCCCCTGCTCCCGCCTCTCACTCCTCCTCCCTCCCAACCTTTGTTCTCCCGCTACTTTACCTTTGCCTACTGCCCTGTATCTCTCACACCTGAAGAAGGCTCCACGGCCGAAACGTTGTGTTCTCTTTCTTCTTTTTTTCAGCATGGAATAAACCTATTACTTGTTCCTTTGCAGCATATCTCTTATATGGGCTCTGTAGGCATAACTTAGCAGAAGTCTGAGGTTTTCTGGGCGATTAGAATGTTAGGCCTCTGAAATACCTTGTTTGTACATGTACATAGTGTAGACATAGTAACTTGTGTGTTGTATGCTTTGTTGTGTGTAGTGTAGTTTGTGTCTTGTCATTGTTAAAAAACATTTGTTTTACCAAGTGTGTCTGGTTTATTATTAATTTCACCAAAGTTTTGCCAGAGAATAAAGAATTCAAATGCCTTCAATTATAACAACTGGTATTATATTCTGGAGAAAACGTGTACAAGTAGGGAGTTATGTATATTTTATTTACTCATGGACTAAACCACTTGTTAAATTCCTGATTTTCACCAGTTTCATAACCCTCCATTTATAACTAACATAATTTATCAAAAATGAGATTGTTCACTTGGTTCACTCATGCTAAATACATTATGCTTAACTGCTTGTCAACTTTATTTCTTTTCTAGATTTATAATACAATTCCTTGACTTGTTACTGTATATACTCATTGATTATAAACAAGGTTGCTTGGTGTTTCAAGTTTTATTCATGGAATATGTATTTTTAGAGCACAATGCTTTTGCAGCATTTGGACTGAAGATTAGGCCCTCAGGAAAGGAAGAAAAAAGTCAGTGCATTAGAACCATTATTTTTTTCTCCTGGACACTCATAGTTGACTTGAATAATGTACAGTGTTTATATATTTTTATGCAAATCTGTGTATACATAGTTGGTGACGAAAAGAAAAAGAAAATGATGAGGGAATTTTCACAAATTTAAATATGGTGTGGCACACACCTGAGCTACAATTTGGGAAATAGTTACAGGGCCTACAATATATATATATATGTGTTTTCTTTATCGCTGCTTTCTTTATGGTGCAGTATACTCTCAATATGATTTGCAAACCAAAAACAAGTATGAAGGGGAAGGCAAATCAAGAAAAGTTAAGTTTTATTACTGTTTTCATAATACTTTTAACTATATACATACACACACATACTAATACACTAAGGATTGATTTTACGTGTTTAAGGGAGACGTCTAGGAGGGTCTAAGGGTTTTCTGATTATACGTGATTTTGGGCGTATGCGCTATGTCAGGAACCTACTGTAACTACCATGTAAAATGCGAGTCTTCTGCTGTACTACCAAACAGGCTAGATGTGTTCAAGGCCTCCTCTTGTTTGCAACAGTTTTTCTGTTCTTTCATAACCATTTCATCTCATGTTATTGTTTACTGTACATCGATTCCATGATACAATATTCTTTTGGCCTCTGCATAACACAATATTATTGTACCTTATTTCCTCCCCCTCCCTATTTTTAAACCATTAAGCTTTCTGGTATCTTGTTCTCCATTAGGCTGGCTAGTTGAACCTGTAATGAGATTCTTTAAGTGTATCAAACCATGTTGTTGTAACTATTCTTTTCCTTAACGAAGTCAGTGTTGCCATTTTCAACCAAAATATGATATAACCTTGAAATATTTCACTTAATTAAGAATCAAAAACAAGAAGTATAAGATGGCAGTTCTTTTCTTTCACATTTGTAAAGGAGAATATATACTGTAGAATACTGTACGTATACTGTACAAATATTTTGTTGTTCTGTAAATAACTTTGTAAGGCTAATTTTTATCCTCAAAATGTTTCTTTGCAATGACAAAAATGGTAAGATCTCAAGTGGTTAAATAACTGTTACAAAGCCCTTCACAAAGACTGAAGTCAGACAGTCATGAGAGTGAGTAATGTTTATGGATTACCCTTTTAAACATGTTTCAAGCAGAGGTAGCAGAGATAAGATGGCATGGTAATGGATATAGCAGTGAATTAATCTACAAACCTCTACCTGCACAGAACTGTTGCAGAAAATGATCAAAGGAGAGATTTGATTCTGTGGTTTATATATTCATATTTTTTCTCCAATTTTTCAATTTTGCAAGTGTATTTTAGACATGAGACCTAAACAGGTAAACTATATCCCTGTTTAATCAGCAGCTTTTTGAACTAAAAGATGCAAGCTAGAGTAACTCATATGGAAATTACCACACGGTCTAGTTTAATTCTACACTGAATTACAGTGCTGTTACATAGTATACTAAATAAAAACTTTGAACACAAAGTAGTTCTTTTAATATTAAAACATCGGTAATCATTACATTTAGAAAACCTTCAAACTGAACAGTATTTCAATTAGTACCATAGCATAGTACAACAGTTTCCTGGTATTTTTTTTTACATGGCCTGGTAGTGGCTGGGTTAACATTTCAGTATGTGATGCATTTTCAGAGAAAACAAAATTGGATATATATCTGAACCTTACAAGAACAACAAATCTCTTATTTATGTAATTTTATTTTTTGTTGTCTTCAACACCTATCCCTCTTTGTACAACCTGGTGGTCTTCCTAAGCAATGAGCTGCCAAAGATTCTATTTTCTTTTCATGAGTAGTGGCTTCTGTATAGAACGAGTATTTTTGTGGCATAAAAATCCATACCACATCTGTCATCTTGAGCAGGGCAAGAGTGCAACACAATTGTGAGTTCTCATCCTGAGTAGTGGCAATCTCATCCTACAGCAACTGGGGGATAAAAGATGACTGAATAGGAGCAGCATATAACCTCCCATAACACATGCACAATATTCTCCCAATTAGTAGTTCAGTAGGAATAAAAACACCCAATCATTAATTGTAAGTTTGGAGAAACAGGAGTTTTTCCAACTTATGTGACTTAACCTGCTTGGCTAAAGTGTTAGTCTCCTGGTGGTAGGCTGAGGAGGCTAGGAGCCCCATGCAGAGTGAGGATAATGATAATGTTTCTTTATTAGCCCCATACAATTTCTTGCATGAGGAATTCGTCAGACAGGGAGAGAAGCTTGGGGTCAGAGCGCAGGGTCTGCCATTGTATGGCACCCCTGGAGCAGTTAAGGTTAAGAGCCTTGCTCAGGGGCCCAACAGAGTAGGATTCCTCTGCCAGCTGCAGGATTTGAACCGGCAACCTTCCAGCCACAGGCACAGAGCCTTAGCCACAGAGCCACCGCTCCGCCCAAGTGACCAAGGGGTAGCTGTAAAGGTGGAGATGGGGTGGAGGTGGGATACAAAAAGATATGCAAGGAGAAAGGGAGAATCACTTACAATAATGACATCAGGAGTGATAAGTAGCAAATGAGTGGCAAATTACTGACAGTCTGAATGAACTTGGTTGTTGACATCCTTCCTCAACTGTCGTTATAAACTCCATTTCACAAGGAATGACAAAACCCAAGAATTAAATGTACTGAATGGATTATGGAATGTTTAGTTAAAATTTGGATTACCTACTTGGCTTAAGACTAAGCTCCTGGTCATAGGACAAGGAGGGTAGGAACCCCATGAAGAACCAAGTGGGACTCCAAAGCACCAATGCAGAATTGGGGAAAGCATAGAGAATGTGAGTGATGGGCTCTGTGATGCATAGCTTGAACTGTGGGTCATTGCAGCAGTTGAATAGAAAGCTGGAGGAGTGCCTGTTTGAGGGTATCTACAGTATATGGGTTTATTGGGTAGGCCAGTGGCCAAGTTGCTTAATGAGATAGGAATGTTTTGATGAGTTGCTGAGAAAGCAGTTTCAATCCAGAAGGAACATCCAGAATTGTTGAGCAGCAAATCCAGAGTCTTTACGAGAACTTCTTACAGATTAAAGAGAAACAATTTACATGACAGTACAGGAGTAGAGGTTCCTAAGGGCTGCTGGAGGTAGACTTAAATTGGTCATACCCAGATCTTAATTTACAATACACTCATACCCCGTTATAAGAACATTCGGTTCACAAATTTTCTAACCTGAAGAATTTGTACCTTGCAATTCATCCCAGGAACAACATTTTGCTAATTCTAACTTTGAAGTTCGTAAGTGACCAACTTTGAATTCAGCACCACAGAATAGCTGTTTGTTTCTCAGCGGGCGAAAGGCATTATGGTTAAGGATGCCGTGAGGCAGCAGTACTTTGTTTACGATCTCAATGAAAGTTTGTGCTCTCATTTACAAAGTGTGTTTTGTGTTTGTTTTGTAGTTGCTGTTCATTATGGGCCCTAATGAAGAGAAAAAGATTCTTTAGCAGTATGTACATCGTTCTAACCAGTCGCATGGACAGTGATTTATTATGAAAGAATGAAAACTGTAAATATGAAATCATTCATTAGTTTACAGCTATGGTTGGCTTATTTGAAAAACTCGCTATCATGGTCTGTATGTATTATATTGTATGTTTAGAGTGGTTTTTGAGTGAACTTGTCTTTGATTCTGAACGGGGTGGATTTTTCCCCTTGAGGGAATTTTTATCTTTGATTTATGATCTCCTGCCTTCCGAACAGATTTTTCGGGAACTAATTAGGTTAGGTTACAGAGTGTATGAGTGTATGAGTGTATGAGTGTACAATTGTTGAATAATTATTCAATAATTGTATGTTTACATTAGAAGAGAGGTGGAAAGTTTAAAAACTTTTCTAGGCAGTCCAGTAGGAACTGAGGGTGTGAGGTACAAAAGCATATGATTCAGGGGAATACAAGATCAGAATAAATAGGAACTGGACAGGAATCCTGTTAGCATCCAGGGCTATTTTGAACCTTGGAAACGATAAAGAGAAATCAGCAATATTAATTAAATGATCTGGGATGTGAGCTGTTACAATTAGAAATGATTCTTAAAAGAAAGCCATTGAGATAAACAAAGAATTTCATGTTATGTTATGAGGATTGTCCTTTGTTGATTACAAATGACAATGTTATCTGAATGGATAGGGACCCATTGTTTCTAATTGTGGCCCTAAAAGAAGCAGAAATGAAATTTCTTGAAGTTTGAATAAAATGAACGAATGATCATAATAAAAGATGAAGGTAAACACAGAAGACCAAGACATTACTAACCACTTTGATTATAGCCTCCTAGGCAAATGGAAGGGCTGTGACTGTAAATCATTCTTTGGGAAAAACAAGACTCATTGTAAATAATAACCTTTTCTATTTTGTTAAAATAAGCACCAGACGCAGATTTACTTCAAATTGCAAAGGAGGAGAGGTGTAAGGATCATGTTGATGAAGCAAGTTCGAGAAGATATGAAATGAAGAACCACCCTTGGTAACCCAACAGAGACAGAAGTCTCTTATATGCAAACTTTAACTGACAGGAAGGTGAAAAGATACAATGGGATGCAAAACAATGTACTCTCAAGAGGGAGATCACATGCAGTACTCATAGTGTTTTAGGAGAGGAAATTACATCAGGGGTCATTGCAAATTACTGACAGCTATGTCTGAGACTTGGTTGTCGTCAACTCTTCCAAACTTTCATTATACACTCCATAAAAAACAACAGCTCGAACCAAATTGAATATATCAAAAGTTCACCTAGGGGATTGTGAAGAACAAGCAGGTGCAATAAAAAACTTCATTGTATGTAAAGGAGGAGACAATACTCCAAAAGTGTAAATTCTATCACATAGGTACTGAGGGATGTAATCTGGAGGCTTCCTTTCTCAAACGTACATCAGTAACTAGGACTAACTGTGCAGAATGAATGGTGATAATGTGGCCTCATCTAAATAAGAAAAAAATGTTTAAGACATTCTGTAAGGTAATAGAACTATTAGTTGTGATGTAAAGCAAAACAGACACATCATTATTTTTCGCAACCATGTTAATACAGTAATACAGTATTATCTGTTTCTTATCTGCATGCCACTAACATGGTTTCTTGTGAAGACTCTTTAATTAAGATCAGCAAAACATTGTCAACACGGTAAGTGGTAGGTTCTCATCCTGTGGCTGTCCATACAATAATACTGGGATATGATAAAACAAAATCGTGCTTATATTCAGTTTTCTTTTCTACACTAAAAAAAACATGTATCAGATTTGCCTTTTGATTGTCCAAGTCACATGTTTTTTTTTTACATGCTGAATAATATTCAAATGCAATAGCTGGGCAGCTGAAGTAATTATTCAACAATTTGCTTTTTTAACCTCCTTTTTTAATCTGCTGTAAAATTTGTTTTCATTCACAGCCAAAGCTTCTGCCTCCCAGCCTCACCCTTGTAAATGATCCAGGTCTTAAGTAAAAGCTCTAGCTATCCAAGGGGCAAATTACTTTCAAAGATTAATTATCTGATACTGAAATTTCAGCAATTATGATCTGAAAATAATGTATTACTTTTCAGGGGCCTTGCAATTCTCCTGATGTTACTGGGGTTTGACAAAGGCTGCACATTTTATGTGTGCAATTAGGAATTAAAAAATGGAAAACAGTAGAAGCTGTCTGTATCAGTAAGAATTTCTGATGTCTTGCTTGATTACTTTTCATTGTTTTTGTGCACTTACAACAAGTGTACTTGCCCTCAGATGAACTTGTTCAAAATATTGTATATACTGTAAACCCATTAATATGTAAGTATGCAGTGATATTATATAAAGATCTATTCTAAAATAAAATCAAGGGCGTAATTGACTTCCTCAGAAGCCTAGAATGCTGCATGTATATGCATATGTTCAGGATTATCTTCATAAAATCTCCAATGTAATTAATGAAAAATCACCACAGAGAAGCCTGAGAGGTCCAATCCCTCTTCTTTTAAAATTTTAATTTAAAAAACATGCAGTTCTGAAAATACTTTAAAAGCTCATGCCAACAAGACAGTTTTTCAAAGTTTCCATTTAATCAGTTATCAGTTTGTTTTGGTCTTTTTTTTTCCATAGTAAAAAAGCATATGGAAATTGGTTAAAATTGCACTGATATTTATATGATACCCTTTCATTTGTACACTGTAATTCATCACATACACAAAATAGTACAGGGTTCTGTGATGAGAAATTCCAGATTTTCTGATATTGCAAATGCAGCTATCTATTAAATATGCTGTAGCTGCAGCATCACTTGTGAATTGGCAGAGTCCCAAGTAAATGGTCTATCTTTCTCCATGACAGAATATCATCTATCACTCTTATTAATCTGCAGTACTAATCAGTTGTCAATACATCAGCACAGACAAAGAAAAGGTTCTGTAATGCAGGCAGTACATTTTTTAATTCAAAAATAAAAACAAAACACTGATTCCCTATGTTAAATCTGATTAAATATCTTTAGCATAACATAAATAGTTAGGAATCAGTGTAAAGCCTGCAGGAGGAAAATATTTTTGTTTTGTTGAGGAGGACCTCAGAAGACTTCACAGGCTGAAAATAAATCAATAAAACACAACATTTTACCCATTTAAAATACAGTGTAATTCCTCTTTAATTTGGTTTTGCTGTTCCTCACACTTCTCATAGTCAAGTTTGTCTCCTGCCTCCTTTTTCACTTCCTCTACTCATTCTCACATTTCCTCTTCTGCTTCCATACTTCAGCACTTGAAGAAGGCAACACAGCTGAAACATACAGTATGTTTACTTTTCAGAATGTAATTGACCCCAATTTGGCAGCAGCATACAACCTTGTTGCCTGCTCTTATCAGATCTTCGAAGATAAGCAAGATCAGACCAGGGCAGTACTGGGTTGAGAAACCTACAAGGATAATGAGTGTAAGGTTACTGGTGTAAGTAGTGTTGCCTACTCCCCATCCATCACTAAAGCGCCACACCAAGTGGGAGCAACTGTGTGCCCCAGTACACTGCAGATCAGATGAAGAAAAAAGAATTTGCTTGACTAAATGGGGTTTTAAAACACTTTAACAATACATGTATTTTTTTACATAATTATAGAAAAATGTACTATCAAAATACTGGTTACCATCAGAAAAAAAAAATATAGTTGTATTTGTGACATACATTTTATTATGTCATTTTATTAAATCATAGGTAATTGGGATTTTGTAGTTTTAGCACATACAGTATGCTTGTGAAAATATGATACTCTATGTGTGTACAAACTATTTACAGCACATACCATTTTATACTCAGTAAAATAGGGATGTAATTCAGCTTTTTAAACTTTTAATTATTGTCAAAAGGTTTATGAACATATGAATTGAAAATGGTAATTACTCATTAAACCATCAAAATATTCCTTTCATACCAGTGATTATCTAATGCATGTATTCTTATGGGGCCCTTCTGAAATCTTCTATTGCCCATGCAAGTCTTTCTTAAACCACACTGCTGTCAAAAAAATGACACATGCAGCTGCAAAAGGTAAGGAAGTGTGAATTAAACTGAACACTTTTAAAGGGGATGAAAATTAAGCACCTGAAATATATTAGTTCAGTCTGACACAATCCCTGCTGTAATAATGCTTAAATGTTGCAGAGGCCTGTAAACATAACCAGATCTCCAGGAATCTGGCAGAGATGTGCGGGATTCAGACACTCTCAATGTTCAAATCGAGTCTAAAAACATATTTGTTTAGTCAAGCTTTCAGATAAATTCTTAGGAAAAGTAAGACATGCAAACGACCAATTTCTGTTTTCATTGTGATTCACTGATACTTTATCTCTTTTCTATCCATCCATTCTGAGGTGGACTGTTTGGAGGCCCAGGTCCAGAATCCAGCTCCTTTACCAGTTATAAAATCAATAGCCAATCCTCTACAAAGTCCTTCCCAAAGAATTCTCAACTGATGGAAACCAATTGATCATTTGGGACACTGTTGGACATTACCATACATGATTGTGCTTTTCCCACCATGTAATAGAATATAGATGACTCTGATATCTCTGATATCCACATCAACAGGACTGAAGTGGAAAGGGTATGTAACTTCAAATTCCTTGGCATCCATATCACCGAGGACCTCACATGGTCTCTCAACGCCACCCATCTGATCAAGAAAGCGCAACAGCGCCTGTACTTCCTAAGACGGTTGAAGAAGTCTAAGATATGTCCCCAGATCCTCACTAACTTTTACAGATGAACTACAGAAAGCACACTGACAGGTTGCATCAGTGTGGTATGGCAACTGCAGTACTGACTACCAGAATCAGAGACAGTTTTTACCCTCGCACTCAGACTATTAAACTCCAAGCCTCTCTCACCTACGATCTGAACCTCACAGTGCCTTCTTTCATACCAAGAACTCAAACACACATTGAAATCTACCATACCTCTGCCTCACATGTCAAAAAGCTCACTCCCCATAATTTTCTATCCTTTATTTCATTCTGTTGATGTATGTTTTTTGCACATCTGATGTTGTTTTGCACATTACCTGTTATTGTTTTTCACACTGCTTGTTGTCTCTGTCTTTCTTTTATTATACAATTGTATTGTTGTTTTTTTGTACTACTTATCGTCTGAGAGCTAGCTACAGTAAATAGCATTTTGTTATACCATATACCTGTATATGAGTATAATGACAATAAACTTGAACTTGACTTGACTTTAACTTGGCCAGAGGAAGATAGGCTTCCTTCCTACTTTAAAGTAGGTTTCTTCCTACTTTAATCTGAGGGAGTTTTTCCTTGCCACTGTCGCCTTAGGCTTGCTCAGTCGAAGTTCAGGCCCGGCAAAACTAATGTAGTGTTTCTTTATTAGCCCTATACAATTTCTTGCAGTGGGAATTCATCTTTTCGCATACCCCAGCTTTTCTCCATGGAGACACAGACAGGGAGAGAAGCTTGGGGTCAGAGCACAGCATCTGCCATTGTACGGCACCCCTGGAGCATTTAGGGTTAAGGGCCTTGCTCAGGGGCCAAACAGAGTAGGATTCCTCTGCCAGCCATGGGATTTGAGCCGGCAACCTTCCAGTCACAGGCACAGATCCTTAGCCACAGAGCCACCGCTCCACCCTATAAAGCTTTAAAGCTGCTTTGAGATACTGTCCATTGTAAAAGGCACTATACAATAAAACTGAATTGAATTTTCAACTTTGCACATTTTCAACTTCATTGTGTATTGCAGTATCTGAAATTCCAGCATTGTCTAGTCATTTTAACATATACTATATATGCATATCATTTGTGGAGATAAATAGTGTTTTGTTTTGTATTGAATGGCATGGTGGTGCAGTGGACAGCTTTTCAGCCTCATAGTTTAGGGCCCTGGGTTCAGTTCCCAGAGTGCTACCTGCTTGATGTTTGTAGGTTCAGCGAGCTCTCTTAAACGGATCTTTATCATTGTTTTTTTTTCTTCGTTCTTTCTTTGTTACTGTTCTTAGTCCTCAGTTTCCCTCTCCACAATGTTCACGTACATAACTTATGATCCACAAACACTTTTAGACATTACCTGAACAAGGTAACCAAGCCAGGAAGCGTCGCAAACTTTGTGAAAGAAAACGGAAACGCGGTAAGCGAGCTGGGCTACAAACAAGACTAAAGACTGAACAGAACAAGCATCCTTTACCAACCATTTTACTCGCCAATGTCCGATCCCTCGACAACAAACTCGATGATCTCAGACTGAGACTCTCCACACAACGAAAAATTAAAGAATGCTGCGCTTTTATTTTTACTGAAACATTGCTAACTGACAGTATTATGGACTCGGCAATACACCTAGACGGATTTTCTGCCTTCCGCGTGGACAGAACCAGGGGTGGGGGAGTGTGCATTTTTATTAACAACGCATGGTGCAACAATGTATCTACCATCACCAAACACTGCTCACCTGCTCTGGAATTTTTAATGATCAAGTGCCACCCCTTCTATCTGTCGAGGGAATTTACAACTGTTATTATCACCGCCGTCTACATCCCCCCTGACGCTAATGGCAAAGAAGCGCTAGAGGTACTGCACACTGCAATAAACAAACAGGAATCTGCACATCCCGACGCAACCTTTATCATTGCGGGTGACTTCAATCAAACAAATCTCAAATCCGTTCTCCCAAAATACCATCAGCATGTCTCCTTCCCAACGAGAGGAGAAAACACTCTTGACCATGTTTAGACCAAGATTCAGAACGCTTACAAGGCAGTACCCCTCCCCCACTGTGGAAACTCAGACCACATCACTCTGTTTCTCCTCCCGGCATACAGACAGCGCTCCGGACAGTGAAAGTGTGGCCTGAAGGAGCTGAATCGGTCCTGTAGGACTGTTTTGAATGCACTGACTGGAATGTGTTTAAAGAGCCAGCAACACAGGGATCATACACTGACATACAGGAATATGCATCGTCAGTCACTAGCTATATCAGGAAATAATAATAATAATAATAATAATAATAAAAAAATTTATTTTATATAGCGCCTTTAAAGGTGGCTTCTCAAAGCGCTTTACAGGATGACAATAACAATAAATAAGAAGACTACAACAATAAATAAGAAGATTTCACAAGATAGGACACAATTATAATTACAACAATACAACAATAACAATAGAGGAGACCGTGGAAGGTGGTATTAAGAAGAGGAGAGGGGTGAAGAATGGAACCAGTTAAGTAAAGGCTTTTCTGAAGAAGAAGGTTTTGAGTCTGGCTTTGAAGGAGTTTAGAGAAGGTGACTCTCTGATATCCTTGGGCAAAGAGTTCCAGAGCTTGAGGGCATAGCAGGAGAAGGCCCTGTCGCCCATACAATGTAGATGGGCTTGGGGGACAGTAAGGAGGGCAGAATTTGAAGAGCAGAGGTTGCGAGGTGGGGAGTAGGGCGATAAAAGTTCAGACAGGTATTGAGGTGCCAAGCCATGTAAAGCCTTATAGGTGAGCATGAGGATTTTAAAGTCTACATGGAATTTGACTGGAAGCCAGTGCAAGGACTCCAGGATAGGAGTAATGTGAACACTTGCACTAGACCTGGTCAGGATTCTGGCTGCTGAATTTTGGACATACTGCAGCTTGTTCAGAGTAGATTTAGATACCCCAGGGAGTAGAGCATTGCAGTAGTCAATTCGAGAGAATACAAATATGTTGATCAGCTTTTCAGCCACAGTTAATGATAGCATAGGGCGTAGTCTTGCGATATTTCTAAGGTGAAAAAAATATGTTTTGACAGTATGCTGTACATGTGGGTCGAATGTTAAGCCAGAATCGAATATAACCCCAAGGTTTTTCAATTTTGATTGAAGCTCAAGTACAGAGCCATCTACAGACAGGGTTACAGGACTGGCTTTACGAAGTTGATGGGGGGTACCAATCAGCATGACTTCAGTCTTGTCACAGTTAAGATGAAGGAAGTTTTGAGTCATCCAAATTTTTATGTCAGAGATGCAATTAAATAGAATAGAGACAGCCACATCAGTGTCGGGTTTGGTATGGATGTATATTTGAGTATCGTCAGCGTAAAAATGAAAGCTAAGGCCATGTGATCTTAAAAGCTGACCAAGTGGGAACATGTAAATGCTGAAGAGCAAGGGGCCCAGTATTGAGCCCTGGGGGACACCAGACTTGACAAGATCAATTTCAGACCTGTACCCATTGAGAGAGACAAAGTGACAGCGATCAGTGAGGTAAGAATTAAACCATTTGAGGGCAGTGTCAGAGACTCCAAACACAGTCTCGAGACGAGAAAGTAAGATGTTATGGTCAACAGTGTCAAAGGCAGCACTGAGGTCAAGAAGGATTAGTATGGAAAGAGAACCAGAATCAGAAGCTATTAGGAGATCGTTGGTGACTTTGACTAGGGCGGTTTCTGTGCTGTGAAGTTGACGGAAGCCAGTTTGGAGGGGTTCGAAAAGGTTGTTTGTCATGAGGTGGTTATGTAACTGAAGTGTGACAGCATGTTCTAGAATTTTAGAGAGAAAGGGTAAGTTGGAGATGGGGCGAAAGTTGTTAAGATTGTCGAGAGCCATGTTAGGCTTCGCTGACGATGTCACTCTCACAAAAGAAATAAGAACCTTTCCTAACCAGAAACCATGGATGAACAGTGAGGTTCGCACCCTAATCAAAGCAAGGGATGCAGCATTCAAATCGGGCAATAAATCAGAACTAAGGTCAGCCAGGATCAATCTTAACAATGGTATTAAACATGCAAAAAACACGCTCAAACAGGAATTAGAGGAACACTTCACCACTAATGACCCAAGGCGCATGTGGCAAGATATACAGGCCCTCACAGACTACAAGAGGAAGAACATCTGTGCACCTGCCCATGATGCCTCCCTGCCTAACGAGCTCAACACCTTCTTCACTCGGTTTGAAGTCAACAACACAGAACCATTCATCAGAACTGCATCCTCCGCAGCTGACCAGCTGCTCTCACTGTCTGCAGACGAGGTGAGGAGATTTCTGCTAAAAGTGAACACACGCAAGGCTGCAGGACCCGATGGCATACCCAGTCGCGTCCTCAGAGCCTGCGCCAATCAACTGGCGGGTGTATTCACAGACATTTTCAACATGTCTCTGGCCCAAGCCGTAGTCCCCACCTTCTTCAAGACAGCCACCATCATCCCAATACCAAAGAAAACCACAGTGACATGTCTTAATGACTACCGACCAGTGGCACTAACACCTGTCATCATGAAGTGCTTCGAGAGGCTGGTCATGAAGCACATTAAGGACATCATCCCAAACACAGTGGACCTGTACCAGTTTGCCTACTGGTCCAACAGATCCACAGATGACGCAATCTGCATTGCCACACACACGGCCCTATCCCATCTGGAACACATACACAAGACATTCATCGACTTCAGCTCAGCTTTTAACTCTATCATCCCAGAGAAAGTAGTCAGGAAACTCAGTGCACTGGATTCGTGACTTTATGACAGGCAGACCTCAGGCTGTCAGGCTTGGAAACCACACCTCCGGCACACTAACTCTGAACACTGGGGTCCCCCAGGGGAGTGTGCTTAGTCCATTGCTCTACTCCCTCTATACCCATGACTGTAAGGCTAAACACAACACCAACTCCATCATCAAGTTTGCCGATGACACCACAGCTGTAGGTCTGATCGCAGACAATGATGAGAGGGCCTACAGGGAGGAGGTCAATCTCCTTACAACATGGTGTGATGACAACAACCTCACCCTCAACGTCAGCAAAACCGCAAAAACAGCAAAAAGGAGCTGATCATTGATTTCAGGAAACTGCAAACCGGACATGCCCCTATCCACATCAACTGGACTGAAGTGGAAAGGGTATGTAACTTTAAATTCCTTGGTGTCCATATCACCGAGGACCTCACATGGACCTCACATGGTCTCTCAACACCACCTGTCTGATCAAGAAAGCGCAACAGCGCCTGTACTTCCTAAGACGGTTGAAGAAAGCCCAGATATGTCCCCAGATCCTCACTACCTTTTACAGATGCATTACAGAAAGCACACTGACAGGCTGCATCACAGTGTGGTATGGCAACTGCAGTGCTGCTGACCACAAAGCCCTACAGCGGGTGGTGAAAACTGCCCAGTCCATCACTAAGGTTACCCTCCCATCTATCCAGGACATTTATGACAGACAGTGCTTGAGGAAAGCTCTAAGCATAATCAAAGACCCCACACACCCCAGCTACAGACTTTATGATCTGCTACCATCTGGAAAACAGTACCGGAGCATTCAGGCCCGGACTACCAGACTTAGAGACAGTTTTTACCCCCACACTATCAAACTGTTAAATTCCCAGCCTCTCTCACTCTCACTCTCATCTCACCTCTCACCTATGATCTGAACCTCACAGTGCCTTCTTCCTTTCTTTCTTTCTTACCAAAAACCCAAACACACATTGAAAATCTACCTCTACCATACATGTCAAAAGCTCACTCCCCGTAATTTCTATCCCTTTATTTTATTCTGTTGATGCATATTTTTGCACATAACCTGTTATTTTTTTTGTTGTTTTGCACATTGCTTGTTGTTGTTTTTTGCACATTGCCTGTTGTTTGTTTTGCACATCGTCTGTTGTTGTTTTTTGCACACTGCCTGTTGTCTCTGTCTTTCTTTTGCTACACAATTGTATTGTTGTTGTTGTTGTGTTTTTTTTTCTCTTTGTACTACTTATGTCCAAGAGCTAGCTAAATAGCATTTCGTTATACCATATACCATGGATATGAGTGTAATGACAATAAACTTGAACTTGAACTTGAACTTCTCCTTATGTTTGTGTGGGTTTCCTCTGAAGTAATGGTTCCTCCCTCAGTCCAATAGCATACCAATATGTTAATCAGTTTCTGGGAAAATTGGCACTAGTGTAAGTGTGTGCTTGTCTCTGTCTGTGTCTGTGTGTGCCCTGTGATAGACTGGCATCCCATCCAAGGTGTGACCCATCTTGCACCTGTTGCTTGCTGGGAGAAGATCCAGCTCCCCCGCAAACCTGAATTAGATAAAGCAGTTAGGAAATGGATGAATGGGTGAAGCAAGTACACAGGTGTCCACCAACATTCCAAATTCATGCCAACTAGGTTAAATGGTATATCTAAATTGTACAGTTGTGCATGTGTGTGGGTGTATATGACCTATGATGGGCTGCAATCCCACCTGAACAAAGTATCATGAATAAGTTCCAGGTGACCATAATACTACCAGAAAAACATAGCTTTCTGCTAATGAATAGATAACAATGGACCAGATGGAATAGTGTGATAGTAGCCCATTCAAATGAAATTCAGGAAACTCTTTGCTGAAATTGCCAGGGGTGGTCCTCTGTCACAGTATGTTCCATAGCTTATATATATTTTTGTTTTAAGTTTAAGCATTTTGAGGGCTAAAGTTAAGGGACTTTGGGGCTTATCCTGCAACTGTGATAAATGAGCATGACATGTTACAAGAGGGGTCTGGATGCCAAGCTGGACTGGGAGGATTCATAATTACGCTTTGATAGCAATTGATTTTCCAGTTCAATATCTTAAGAGGTGCTTTTTGAATGGATGATGAAGTACGAACAGTTTTAAGTGATAGTGAAATGTCATTTTTTTAACCATTAAATTATTTTAGAAATAGATCAATAGTGGGCATCTAAAACACTGTGCTGAAAATCGTTACAACCCCATGACCTCTTGAAGTTAGGCTATTTTATAAAGAACAATGTTGTTGCTGATTTTTCTGGTTATTTTCTTAAATATAAATAGGAATTGCTAGTCCATTATGGAGGCTTCTATTTACATGTGGAAGGTGGGGGAACAATGGTAAAAAAATGTCCAAATTAGTTAAAAATAATCTTTTTTTAATATCAGTAAATGTGTTTAAGTTAATGATTTGCACATCATATTGTACCATATCACAGCAATCTTGCCTAATATTATAGAAGTGAGATATCATATTCTTCATACATCTTCATAGGTACTCTGCTTTTTAAGAACATTGAAATTACAGTTGATTGGATATTTCTCTCGATGCAGAATTTTTCTCTTTGTTCAGTATTGTGAGTTTCAAAAGAAATGTCTGATTAGATGTTGCTGTATCCTTGTTAAAGGGAAGCTTTGAAATCCCTCATGCATTCACTTGTGAGTATTTTGACATGTAGTGCCTTCAGGCTATATAAAAAGTAAGGATAGTGCATTATATACCAGGCATAATACATATGTTTCTATTTATAGACCCTCATATGGGCAAGTGTCCTTGGAAACATCATGTAATACTTAGTATAAAGACTCATGTTTATTCATTTGAAAATTCATAATATGCATACAACAAGCTTTTAAGTTAAAATATGTGTTGGCACCAGCAGTTAGGATAACAAAATAATTGGGGATTTAAACCGGAACTGCTGTTTATGCACATCATCTTTAATAAGAAGTTATCCAAATATTTGGTCGTTTTCAGTTAAAAGCTTTAGCTATGCTATACAGAAAAACAGGATACCAATGATATTTTGGGCACCTGACAACAATAATAAATTATTGAACTGTGGTATAATTAGATTTACAAAGGATTTTTATCCAGGAAAATTCGTTTTCATCCTGTGTAAATGCATTTTCATGTACATATTCTGGGGAAATCTGCCATTCCTCACATATGGTATAGTGCAAGTTAAAATCTAAATTTTGCACTGCAAGTTTAAGCATTCAATTATTTTAGAGGAAGAAATGTACTGTATATTCTGTCTAAAATAGAACTGTTTTGTAATCTTCAAAATATAGGAAATACCATATATAACTGTGACAGTTGCTGTACAAAACAGAGTATGAACATACTGTAGTGTGCTGGTATCTCCCACCCTCACTATAGTAATGGGCTTTTTAGACAATATAGGTGGGTCTTTTCAAAATAATTCATTGCTTACATTCAGTAGATTCAAGAAGTAGAACCAAGCACTCTTTAGGTTCATCATTAGCAGTCACTATTCACACTTGATTAATAGACATGACTTGAAAATCACTGAATTTTGTTTAAAAATGAGGTTCTAAATTTAACATGTTTGTAGTAGTCATTACCATAAACATCATAAACATAGTCTGCAATTTTAATTAAAGCTGGGAAAATCAAAACATAACAGACACTGATATGTAATGTTGATATCTCTGAGAAAGATGAACATGTACAGTATGTTTGAAAGAAGAGAAGAGAAAATGAAAGAAGAGAAGACAGAAAAGGGTACCTATTCAATTCTTAATTAGTGAGAAAGGTCAAGTAACCTTTTGTCTTTTTCTTAAATTATGTGCTCCAAAATGACCCAAGACTCTTTTATCCAGACAGTGCACAATTTACAAATAAAATCATTTTTTATGGCATATGTCCTATAGAACTTAAATACATATTGTTTTTACAATATTTGTAATGGTTAATCTACTAATGTAAATTCAGTATTCATTTTGCAAAAGAAAAATTGCATGATAATAGTAGAATGTTCATAAATAAGAAAACTTAATTGGGAAATGAATCAATTAAGAGCCAATTGAAATTGTTTTAATTCTGTATTTGGATTTTAAAGGCTCTCTTTAAAATGGAGATACTAATTATTTTTGAAACAGGAATGAGGTTAACCTGACTTTTTGGTGCTACAGACTTCACGCAATGGTATAATTTAACTTTCATGGAAGATTAAAGGAGAAAAGTTATAAAAAATAAACATTCAATAACTAACTTCTATCACATTTACGATGAAAATAGACCCGGAGTTATTAAACTTTCTTCTAAATAATTATCTCTCTTGAATTAAATCCCCATTGTGCAAAAAAATGAATACATTACTACTGTATGTAACTGCATCAGGAGGAATTTACAGTATATTAGTGTCTCTTGTTACTATTGTTCTATACCAAATCTCTACAGCATAGGAAAGTGTTTTAGGAAAATGTGCTAATACAGTTCTGAATCTCATTTGAAGTACTGTCCTATTTTTGACATTTTATTTTTAGACTTTATTTTATGTATTTCTGTCATACAGTATATTGCGCACCAATGTTACAGAAATAATATTGATATGGGGAATTTAAGTTGTACCTTACTCTTAATATATGCATAAGCTAAAAAAAATGCATAGAACTGCAGCTTAATGTATCTTTATAATTTAGGCTGTCTTCCCTTATATTGTATGGTTAGCTTTGCCAATCCATTTGAATTCTGATGAGGTATAATTTGCTTTGTGGAAATATTGACACAATGTTTCAAATATTCCACTAGTAATCGGTACTATTACTTGATATCACACAAATTAGTGTACTGTACTTTAGATTAGTCACCTAAAGGGTGGGGGTGCCAATATTTATATAGAGAGTCTATGCCTAAAAAGGAAGCTCATTTGTAGTCAATTCAATCCAATACGAAACATAATTATCCAATATAATTATCTTTATTTTTCTACTAGTTTAATTCCATTTTATTCCATATCATGATATCATTCACCTGTATTGTAATTTTGTTGACTTAACTGATGATTTGACTGTGTTTTTACTTAAATTTAATTATTATTTTGGGCACTTGATAATATGAAATCTAATCCGTGGTCAATCAGAGTTGTAATTATCGAGATTTAAATTTAATTTTAATAATTTAAATTGTATTTCCCAGATTAACCTGAAGGGACTCCCTATCAATTTTGCAATTTGTATGATAACCTGTAAGCTACCTGAATATCCTCTTGCCTCTATCCCCTCTCACTTATTTTTTTGCAAATGAATATAACAAAATCAATCAAGATGTTGTGAACATCTGATTTAGGACTGCTACCAGTTTTTCAGTTCCAGCACTGTTGGCCTCTCTTGAATCATTTAAAGCAACGCAGGATGTGAAGTCATATAAAAGAACCTGAAAGTCAATGTTTTCACTTCCTAGCACATAATTAAAATAATGTAGGAATCTCAAGTAGCTTTCTGAGCACAGCTAAACTTTGTTTCCTGCGGGAACATTAGGCTATGAAAATAATGAACTACCAACAAACAAGGCTTCATTTGTAGAACTGCTTATCTTTTTTTGGCAAGGACTTTATTAGCATGAAATAATTTATTTAGAGTTACTTGTGCAATGTTGGAAACACGTTTTATGTACTGTAAGTTCACAAGCACACTCGAGGTCACTACTGATACACCAAAAAGTGAATTTGCTTCGCATTTGCAGTATGATTATTCCCTTGTTGTTACGTTTAAAATGTCAAGATTTTTATGTTATAGAATGTGGACAAGGATTTCACTGCAATAGTTTATTTAAGCACATAAAGACAGGCTACAACAAATGTAGATTTTTAAATGATAGATAACAACAGACCCAAGGCTTTATTTTGATACTGCCTGGTTATCATGTTTTTTAAATGAACAAATAACAGGCTGTGACTTGCTCTAACCCTAATCAAGAATAAATGCTTTCTAACAATGGATGGTTGGAATAACAGATTTGACTGTGTATACTTTTCCTAGATGACTTAACTGGTGTGGCACCAGCCCATTCTTCAAAACATCATCTTCACTTCATTGCCAGTGGCCATATCCCCCTGTAACTCACAACTGGTAACCCACTGAAGTTCAGCAGGAGTGAGCCTGGTCAGTACCCGGATGGAAGCCCTCCTGGGAAAAACTAAGGCTACTGCTGGAAGAGGTATTAGGGGGGAGCAGTAGGAGGCGCTCACCCTTTAGTCTATATGGGTCCTAATGCCCCACAAATCTAAAAAGGTGCCACTGGTCATTAAAAATTCCAGGGAGTTTCTCAAAACAAATAGGGGTGTTACCCTGGCGTGCTGGCCACATTTCCCATTGTCCTGTACCAATCATGACATCTTAATCATCCCCATCTATGAATTGGCTTCTTCACTGTGTTCTCCTCCCCACTGGTAGCTGGTGTGTAGCATACTGGTAAGCATACTGGTGCATACTGCCGTCACATGATCCAGGTGGATGCTGCACATTGGTGGTGGTGGAGGAGAGTCCCCATTACCTGTAAAGAGCTTTGAGTGGAGTGTCCAGAAATCACTATATAAGTGTACAGGATTATTATTATTATTATTATTATTATTATTATTATTATTATTATTATTATTATTATTATTATTAGTAGTAGTAGTATAATAACACACCAAGATTAATAGCGTTGAAGATATTCATAAGAAAAGAACTGAAAAGTTTCTTTGAGAATGGCAGATGAAGGTCAAATTATTATTTTTTCCACTAAGCTTAAGAAGTAAGTAAGCTTTTTCTAAAGTAAGCTTTAGAAGTGTAGAGACGTAGTTATTCTATATGAAACAAGACATGCTTTTAAGAGTGAATTCATTAACTTTTTATGAAGAAATTTTTTTCTCATTTATCAAGTGGGTTTATTCTGGCTGAAGTATTTTACAGGAAGCAAAAGGATTATCCAAAGTCCTCTTGTAGAGTCTTGTATTTCAAAGTGGTTAATTTATCTGAAAATGAGGAAATAGTACAATTGGAAGGCAAAGGTGATCCAAAACTCCCTCCCTACCTGAAGGTTTTAAAATCAACCCCCTGTAGCATTTTATCTTTTTACATGTGTAATTGGTCTTCTATATTGTTTATATGTTGGTGTGATACAGTATAGAAAGGGACCACAATTGCAGCAAAAGATTGATTGAACAACTCTTGTTAATTAGACAATATGACCTTTTATGCAATGTATTAATTAAGGAGCAGTATCCTTATTCCTTTTAAAGCCCTCTAGGGGGAAATGGAGTGTATTCCTTTTATCATGTTAAATCTTAGGCTAAAAAAAATCTTTTTAATTTGGTCGGCACAGGTCTGTATTGCAGTATTAAAGATGCATGTCTGACTGACTACTAAACTGTTTCTGGAAGAAATAAGCTTAACAGAGAAATAAGAATGAAGAATTGAACTGACTCATAACTCAGTTTAGGCTCTGTGGGCCATTAAACGTTTGGAAAGAAACCCAGTTCCTTTTTTATGGCTAACAATGAGACAACTAGGAAAAGGTAGAGTCTATCATTTTTGCTGTCTCTATAGATTAGTGGAATCCTACAGTAAATTTTGTTTTTGTGAAGAATTATTTCACTTAACACGGCTTTTTTGTACGTTTGTGTATTACAAGCGGGAAATTCTGCAATTTCCCTCACGGGATCAATAAAGTATCTATCTACAAAAATGGTAATGTATTAATTTATGTTTTATGTCTGTTTAATGGTCTGTATTGCGTTGAATGCATCTGTCTTTAAAACTCTTTGATGACACTTTACATAATGAGGTACATTTGTGAAATTATGTTATTGCTCTTGTATATTGATGTTTTTATATTTGAACGTTTTTAACCTATGTACTCACTTACAGAAAGATCTGTTTGCTTGTTCAAATCAATATGTCAATTATATGATCCCAACAGGGGCCTTCAACTGCAGAAATAATGACAAATGTTGGAATTTCACATTCTACTTTCAGATCGAATCCAAGGTGCTGAGCCTTATGATAACATCTATCTAAATAATAACTTTAATTATTTAGTCTGTGAAAGGTCAGTGGTGATGTGATAAAGTAACCTTTTTGATATACAGTACTGTGGGTGTAGAAAGTATTGACCCCCATTGTATTTTAACACATTTTTTTGTATTACCACCAGAAAATTCAATAGACTTACATATTTTTTTTTCTTTTAATCCATACAACATTCACTACTATATCAAAGTACTATGACATTTTTGAAAGAAAATGTTCTTGACTTTTCTACACTAATTGCATTTCTTGACACTCCACTCAAAGCAATTTGTAGGTAATGGAGACTCCCCTCCACCACCACCAATTTGCAGCATCCACCTGGATAATGCAATGGCAGCCATAGTGCCTCTCAGTGGAGAGGAGAACAGAGTGATGAAGCCAATTCATAGATGGTGATTATTAGGAGACCATGATAGGTAAAGACCAATGGGTAATTTGGCCCTGATACGCCCTGATATTTTTAATGACCACAGGGAGTCAGGACCATGGTTTTATGTCTTATTCGAAAGACAGTGCCTTTTTTACAGTATAGTGTCCCTATCAGTATAATGGGGCATTGGGATCCACACAGACTTAATGAGCTTCAGTGGGTTGTCAGTTGTGAGCTGCGGGGTGATATGGCTGCTGGCATAAATTAAAAATAAAAAAAACATTAAAATCTTCATTGGAAAAGTATTCACCCCCGTTGCATTAACACTCCTTAAGATCTGCCTCAACCAGTTCCCTTCAAAATTTGCACAATATGTTGATTAGAATCCACCCATTGAGATTGAACATAACACATGTTAACACATGGAGGAAAAACTATGAAAACAATACCTTGGGTACTCCACAAACTCTACCATCCATAAATCTGTAGAATGGTGATGAGGGAGCCATATTTGAAAAAGCTCACATGAATATGAAAAACCCCATGTAAGAGCCTCTAGGATGATGTGGATAAATGTTGTGGTCTGAAAAAAAAATATTTTAACAAGCGTTATGTCTGGCCAAAGAAGCTCCTCGCTTTCAAAGATGCCAGCCTAACATCAAAACATGATGGTAGAAGCATAATGTTGTGGGGCTGCTTTTCATCAGAAGAGACTGGTACGGTAGGCTTGTCAAAATAGAGCGCTGATTGGGCAGAGCAAGATACTGCATAGCTAGATCCTGGAGCAAAACCTGGAACAGTGTACAAAAGATCTGAAACTGATAGAGGTTCATATTCCAACAAGACAATGGCCCCGAACACATAACCAAAGTCTTGACTGCCTTAAAAAAAGGTGGAAGTCCTTGAGTAGCTTAAATCCCATAGAAATCTGCAGCAGGAACTGAGGATTGCTGTACACCACCGCTCCCGCAACAGCTGGAACAATTTTGCAAGGAAGGGTAGGTGGAATTTAAACCTGCAAGATGTGAAAAGCTGGTTATAGCATACGGCAAAAGATTTGAGGCTGCTATTGCTGCAAAAGAGGGAGCAACTAAACATCAGATGCTTAAGGTCTCGGGGGTGTGAATTCTTGTCCAAGTTAGATTTTTCTGTTTTTCTTAAAATTTTCTTTTACAATAAAATTATTATTCACCATAAAACTGTTCAGCATGGTTTGTTTTGGGAATTGGGAATTGTGAAAGCAATCCTGTAAAAATGTGTTGCAATGTGAAGTTGTAGCTCAGCAAAATGTGGTAGAGGTTCATTATTTTCTACACCCATTGTACAATATTGTACAAAAGAAGAGCAACACTCCAGTCTGACACTGTACAGACGGTACAGACTTATGTGGGTTGTTTTGCCATTCTTCCTGTGTAGCTGCATCTAGCTGGTAAGCTTTACCTGATCATGGTTTACTCCTGTTGAAGGCAAATGTAATCTGGTCTCACAGATGTCCTGTTGAACCCTGAAGAAAATGCAAAAAATTGTCATGGCAATTTTTTAATAAATTAATACCATTGTAACCCTTAACATATATTGGCCTTGCATTATTCTGCTGAAAAATCAACAGCTTGGAAGAAAAACTGTTGGCTCAAGGGTGTATTTAATGTATTGCTGAGCAATAAGATCACCCTCAGTCTGCTTTAAAGGTGTTCTTATTTTAAGTGGTTCCTCTCCACATTGTTAAGCTTCCACCCCACTGCTTGGCTGGAACAAAGCAACAGTCAGTATAACACATTGTCTAAAGTATACACACATCTTCCATCAGCTCTGTCAAGGGCAAAATGCTGTATAATAAAAGCAACAAGCTTCATTTTATACCGGTAAAGTGCTTTTAATGCAATTATCTTAAAACCTTTAAATCAACATTTGTCAACAAATGAAATGCTCAACCACAACCTTCCACCTCCTTCAGTGTTCTCTGGCCTGCAGAAGTCAGCAATTGTATCTTTCAGCTGTCAGCACATAAATTGTACGTAGATGGTTAACAGTCATTCTGTTCGTACAGTATGTAGGTGTATCACCACCAATGTGCAGCATCCACCTGGATGATGCGATGGCAGCCATAGTGCGCCAGAACGTTCACTATGAAACACAGAAGAAAAGAAACACAATGTTTTGGCTGTAGAGTCTTCTTCACAACCTTCTTCACTTCTTCTACCTGAAGAAGGCTCCACAGCTGAAATATTGTTTCCTTTCTTCTCTTTTCAGCATGGAAGAAAATGTAAATACTGACCTATCAGATGTATCTGTATCTGGATAGCCGTGGTCACCCTTTGCCTTCCAGGGTAACGTCTGTTCCTCAAAAACTTGTTTTTTTGGACAAAGCTTGGTTTCTCTGAACTAGTCTGGTGATTGTTGACACTGTTTGTCTATTCATTAAATTCATGTCTTTGTGAATGGCTATTCTTGCAGATTCATAATCAACCAACTTGGACATTTTAACTAAAAACCAAATATCAACACTAAGTAACTGACAGTTTTATTAAAACATATAAACTGAGCCCAGTATTTTATCCAAAAAACAATCTTGCTCAAATCATAAACTTCTTAATAACTATTTAAAATGTATAGTTCATTACATGACTAATATGTCATTGAATACCATAAGACTACATAGAATATAGCAGTTCAGGTGGGTAGCTGCGTCAGCGTGCGTAGGCTGCAAAGGAACAAGTAATAGGTTTATGAAATGCTGAAAAAAAGAAGAAAGAAAACACAACGTTTCGGCTGTGGAGCCTTCTTCAGGTGTGAGAAAGACAGGGCAGTAGGCAAAGGTAATGTAGCGGGAGAACAAAGGCTGGGAGAGAGGAAGAGCAAGAGGCGGGAACAGGGGACAGAAAGAGAGGCCAATCAAGAGGTGTGAAGTCAGAATAGGTGTAGAGAGGTGTGAAATGAAACCTTCAATGAATGGAGAAAATTTAGAAGAAAAGTAATCTGTCGTTAAGAGAACACCTTGCAGAATTGGTCCTCACATTGAATGTATTCAATGAAGAATAAATGTTCTTACTTGATCTTCTCCAGGCTTGACATTCAGTAAGTTAAATAAGGTCAGCACCTGTGCTCAATTGGTTCATTCTAACAAGGTAATTAGGGCTTATGCTTAATGCTTACAAAGTATGCTGTATTAGACTGTATCAGTTATGACAGATCAATTAATTAAAATAGTGTAAAAACATTTAATTAATACTCAAACTCTATACTTTATTTTTATAATAACATACTGTACATGTAAAATTAGTAAACATCCAAGAGTTTGCTGGTGGCAAATTCTAATATAAATTCTACCTTTGTGTGCTATCTTCAGATTTTTTTTTCCCTGTAAAATATTTTAGAACATTTTGAGTGTTCATGCTCAAAGGTACACTGTTGTAAAATGTGTTATGTCACTTTTATTTTTGTCTTCAACTGACTAGTTAAGAAGATCGTGAAATTACAGTAGGGAGTTAAGGGATTTAATCTTAACCTTTAGTTCTCACAGAATGTTTCCCATGAAACATTTGATTCAAACATGAATTTGTTTATATAAGCGGTTTTAACTTCTACAGTTGCACTATAAAAAAAACAGAAGCAAAGCTTAGTGAAACAAGAACTTCATCATCAATGATCTAATATTCTCATTTCAAATGTTTATCTTCCTCAATGTCCCTTGAGTTATTTTTAGTTTTCTGAGTATACAGAAATAGAATGTCATCGCACAATATATCAATATAAGTAACAGTTCTTAAGCAGAGTTAAAATCCCTTTTTAAAACCATATTTGTTACACAATAATATCTTCATAAGTTCAATAATAATGTTTTTCTGATAATGCATTGAAATGTTATTCACCCTGTAACATCATGTCACGGTTGTAATGAATAGTAAATAATTTGAGTAGTTTTTGCTTTCTGGAAAAGAATATGTGGTGCATACTGTATATTGTAATGCAAACAGAGTGTATCCATGTGTTTAAATTCTCACAGGGGGTAAATTAATTGCTGCATATTTAGAGCTTTTTCTGAAAAAGTATTTTTAACACCAATACAGTAAGCATCATGCAAATAAACTATTTCAAAAAGTATTTTTTCCACATAAATCACCCAGCTTTAAGAACTATCTCAAGCCTGTGATGTTAATGGGATCCATTCTCCAATAAGTCCATTAATCCTTCATATAATCCAATTATTGCACAGTACATTGACATTATTCGTTTAATGTTTTAGCAAATTCATACCTTGTTCTTTTGCCAAAGAAGCTTAAAAATGTTTGCTGATAATTCAACTGCCTTCAGTTATTAATTGCAGGTCTGTGGTGGCATGTGTTAAATTAAATATTGCAGATCCTCTCCCGTCAGTTCATGTCATTACTGTATCAATACGCTTGGCGAAATGTCTGCTGAGCTGAAATTCAGCTTGGGATTCTCTGAAAGTGAAACAGTGAAACTGGCCATTTCTTTGGACTTGACAAATGGAACTCCTTCCAAAATAAATGAGTGTAATAATTGTTGGCTCAGCCAATGGTTTGTATGTGTAGTTGATAAGCCAAGACATTTTTTACATGTGATTAAAAATGACTAGACAAACCCCAGTTCAAGAAGGTTTTCTTTGCATCACAAATCGTAAAATAATGATTTTACTCAGTATTTTCCTAGTTAATATGGAGGTACTTGTCATATTAGGTCGGACCACTGTTTTGTTATGTGATCAACAAAATATTTAAGTTTATCTAAAGCACATATAAAGCTGAAATGGAAACAGAAAAAATAAAATGAATATGGGAGATAAACTTCAGGCATTTGTGTTTTAGCTGGATTGGCTAAATATATAAAGGCAAAAGAAATCTTGAATGGGAAAAGCTGATATTATTGAATAGGAAGACTAACATATCATCCACATTAATGAGGACAAGGCCTGTTGGAGACTCAGTGACAGAGATAAACAACAAGACAAAGAATGTCTGCTCAACAAACCTGGGGGACTAATTAAAGCAGAATAACACAATACAGGAAGAATGTTAAAAAGGTACAGTAAACAAAAAGACAAAAAAGCAATTAGTGAAGAGGTGAAAAAGTAAAACAAAACAATAAAAGAACTATAGGAGCTAAAGGAAGAACTTGTAAGAACAAACGTTACCTTTGTTGAACTTTAGAATTGACTGTATTTGAAACCCGTTGTGCAGTAATATTTATACATTTACTGTTCAAACCTTGCTGGTATTTTCCATTGCAAATTACAAGAACATTTTAATTCTTGTGTGCATGACTCCCTCAGCTAAGATTTAAATAACGTCCATTTCACAGTATTTCAATATATCCAAAAAGAATTGCAATTAATTAACTTTAAATTTATAACAAGAAAACAAAAGAGCCCATTATACAATGCAAATATCCTGTTGCAGTTGGAATTGCTGTAATTTAATTTTTTGACATATTGAGCTCATTTGAGTAGGTAGCTGTGTCAGCTTGTGTAGGCTGGAAAGGAACAGGTAAAGGTTTATTCCATGCTGAAAGGAAAAGAAAAGAAACAATGTTTTGGCTCTGGAAAATTCTTCAGGTGTGGGAGAGAGGGAAAATAGCAGATAAATAAAGCATATGAGAACAAAAGACAGAGTAGGTAAGAAGGGGTCAGGAGCAGTGAGAAAATGAGCATAAAGTAAGTGAGAATGAGTGTCCAAGCTCAAAGAGAAAATGAGGAGAGGTGTGGAAAGCCAAAATCTGCAAATGAAATGAGATGATTAAGAACAAGACGAGTCTGTCATTGAGAGAAGGAGAACGTATCATCTGATCTTAAAGATAATTTGGGTTTTGAATGTCTTTCTGCAATAGGAGTTCCAAAACCCCTCTGTGAGGACACATACAGAGTGATCAGAAAGATCTTGACTTTTAGAGGTGAAATGGGAAGCTATTGGCTTGGAGAGATCTTTGATCCTCACAGCTCACACATGCTCCCTGAAATGGTCTGCCAGTCTTCTTGCTGTCTCACCAATGTAAATGGCTGGGTGTTTTCTGCAAGAGATCCAGTAAAAGAGGTAGCTAGAAATCCATGATGCCATATGTGTGACATAGAGTTGTCCAGAGGGGACTTGAAATTGTGTGTATATTGGATATATATATATATTTGCAGGGTATATATTGAGCTCATGTTCAATTTGGATATTGGTAAAACTAGGGAAATCTAAATGGAATGCTTTTATATGAATGGTGGGTGTCTAGTTGTTGTCACTTGAATTTAGTTGGATATTCATTTCCTCATTGGTGTGAATAACCACTGCATACTTTTTATGCATCACATCCACTGAAGTTTTCCCAAGCACTTTTACAGCAAGTTAAACCATACCTGAGAATACAAATAAAAAACAGCTCAAGCTAAAAAGCTTAAGCTTAATTGAACAAAAACCATATGAAAGCCTATTAAAAATAATATTCTTTGAAAGAAGTCCAAAATAATTCAAGCAATGTCCCTTAGGGGAAATTTGTTTTATGGCACAGTCAAACACAACACAATGACAAATAAACATCAGCAATAGGGAAGAAAATACAGTAGTGTTACAGGAGATAAGAAACAAGAGACAAGGTAGTTACTTTGCATTGTTTAAGAGTGTAATTGCAGTGGGAATAAAAGATTTCCTGAATCTGTTGGTTTTACACTTGGGGGCACCAAGGCATCTCCCACATGGGAGAAGTGTGAATTCGCAATAGAGGAGGTGAGACACACACTCCCTGATTCTTTTGGCTTTCTTAGTCACCCTCTGTTTGTAAAGGATACTGAAGTTGATTTGATTATTCCCGATTAGTTTGCCACTTATATTCACTAATTTACCAAGCCTATTACAACTACCGGTACTTTTGTTGCCAAACCAGCAAGTGAAGCAGTATGTTAAGACACTTTCAATGAATGATTTGTAGAAAAGTGTAAGAATAGTTTCATCTACCTTAAAGTAGCTGAGTTTCTTAAGAAAGAAGAGTCTCTCCTGGTCTTTTTTATAGTGTCACAACATTTGTCTCATTTTAAGTTTTTGTCAATGACTAGACCCAAGTACTTATAGTCATCTACAGTCTGACCATCAATTATAGTGAGTTGAGGGGGTGTGGTATTTTTCCTAAAATTGATAAAAAGTTCCTTTGTTTATGAAACATTCAACTTTAGGGAGAACTCTGTTGCACCAGTTAGTAAAATCATTTAGAATGGGCCCATGATGGTATTCTGTGTCATTTAATAAACTGACCAGGGCTGTGTCATCAGCAAACTTAATGGATGTCTATGTGTGTGTTTGCTTATGCAATCATTAGTGTACAAAATGTACAGCAGAGGGGACAAGACACAGCCCTGTGGTGATCCAATTGATGTGTAGCCAATGTCACATAAGCACTTTCACAGTTTGACCTGTTGAAACCTGTTAGTTAGGAACCCACCTTATCACGTTACCATTCAGATTGAAGTACTCTGAGAGCTTCTGCAAGCAACAGTGGTTGTATTGTATTGAAAACAGAGAAGAAGTTAACAAATACTAAGGTCTCTGGTTGGCCCAGATGTTGATAGACCAGATTTAATAATGTGTGTATATAACGACAGGGACACTATACTGTAAACAGGCACCGTCCTTCGGATGAGACGTAAAACCGAGGTCCTGACTCTCTGTGGTCATTAAAAATCCCAGGGCATTTCTCAAAAAGAGTAGGGGTGTAACCCCGGTGTCCTGGGCAAATTTCCCATTGGCTGTTACCAATCATGGCCTCCTAATATAACCCCCATCTATGAATTGGCTTCATTACTCTGCTCTCCTCTCCACTGATAGCTGATGTGTGGTGAGTGTTCTGGTGCACTATGGCTGCCGTCGCATCATCCAGGTGGATGCTGCACATTGGTGGTGGTGGAGGGGAGTCCCCATTACCTGTAAAACGCTTTGAGTGGAGTGTCCAGAAAAGTCTATATAAGTGTTATTATTATTATGTATTAGTGTAGCATGGTGGCGGAGTGTTTTGGGATTACTGCCTCAAAGTGCTGGGGTCCTGGGTTCAGTGCCTGGGGTGCTCTCTGCATGGACTTTGTGTGTTCTTTTGCATGGCTTTCATCCTGTAGTCCAACGGCAAACTGGTGAAATTCTAGTGAAATTGACCCGGGGTTAAGGGTGTCAGTATCTGTGTCTGTGTGCGCTCTGTGATGGGTGTCCAGGGGTATCCTGCCTTGCACCTGTTGCTTGCTGGGATAGGCTCTGCCCCCCCTTAACCATGTATAAGATAAAACAGTTAGAAAATGGATGGAACTGTGTATTAAAATTCTAAAGCTTCACTGGGCTTTTATTTATCAGTAATTCTAAACTGTAAAATATTGGAGTGGTACAGAATGCTTGGATTTTTGTAATTGTCAGTATATGCTGAAGGTTTCCAGTTTCATTTCTCATTTGTGTGAGATGGATTCTTGGAAATGCAATTGAGCCAAACGCTTTTAGCTAGCACTGAGTTTATTTGTTTGTGAATCTCCAGACTAATCTTATAACAATATTCTCTGAAGCAGAAGAATACCAAAGGCATTGATGTGTGAATGTCTGACGCAGGAAATAAAGTAGTTACGTCCACTTTAAAGTCTGAATGGATGTCTTTATGGATTTTCCCTTATATTATAAAGGTATTATTGTATGCGAACTACCTTAGCAAATTGACCAGGAAAGTCAAGTAGGAGGAGTAATCTAGATTGAAGAGTAGAAGAGAGATTTAAAATTCTGTTCAATACTATATTGTATATCTTCCATTACATTGCAAAAATTGTTTTGTAGATAGAAGTGCTTAAATGGTTTTATTGTTTTTGGTAATTTGATTTACTTCAGCAATATGATTGCTGTTCCATTTCTTGCATTTAAATTAGTAAGAGAGTGAGCACGTTAGATTGTGCATTAGGAATATTCTAGTGTTGTGCTAATAACATTCAAATTGGAGGAATCTCAATCTGATTTTGGCCTATCATTAAAACATTTTCCCAGCAATTTATTTTGGGAGAACTTATGGTCATCTTTATCCTTAAAAGAACCTCTGAACGGAATTCAGAATTCTGAATGGAAAGTGCCGTACACTTCCTAATGTGTGGAGTTTTCACATTCTCCCTCTTGTCTTCATGTGGGTTAATAATAATAATTGCTTACACTTATATAGCGCTTTTCTTGACACTCCACTCAAAGCGCTTTACAGGTAATAGGGACTCCACCACCTCCAACATGCAGCATCCACCTGGATGATGTGACGGCAGCCATAGTGCGCCAGAACGCTCACCACACATCAGCTATCAGTGAGGAGGAGAACAGAATAATGAAGCCAGTTCATAGATGGGGATTATTAGGAGGCCATGATTTGTAAGGGCCAATGGGAAATGTGGCCTGGACGCTGGGGTTACACCCTTACTCTTTTCGAGAAACGCCCTAAATTAGGAAATACAGTAAATTAAAATAAATTTTAATTGATTATTAAGATTGACTGATTCATTACACTTTGGAGCATGGTCATGTATCTCAGTTTGTATTGCTATTGCTGTTATTGCTATTATGCTATTATTTGTCTTTGTCTATATGCATTGTGAAGTGTCTCAGTATAGTATTGGTAGAATCAGTTAGTGAGTTACTTATCGGTTACCTTTAATTCCATACAATGAATGAATGTCCATTGTGATATACTTGAACAGTATGATTCTATATTGTGATGCACTGTATATGTAATGATTTCTACATGATTTTTTGCTTTTCTTCTTTTGTTCTTTTGCTCCTAATGAAATTGAAAAAAGTCTAAAATTTAGTATGCATTTCTTGATGCATGAGAGACAAGAATTTGTGCTTGGGGCATGACTGTGTATACTCTATAGAGCTGATTGTTTGTCAGACGTTTCTAAAACAGTGGAATACATTATCCAAAAGATATTAATGACTGTTTAGTCAAAAAATACCTCGGAAGAGATAGGCCAGTGCGGTATTACACTTGTTGACTATTGTTGTAGGTTTTAATGTTTTTGTTAAATATAATAAATCATTTTCCAGCTTTTCACAAATGCCTTATTGGTTTTGTAATCCCTGATGTGATTACAGCTAAGTTTGGGTTTTTCTTTCATTTTAGTAATTACAGTATGTTTTTTGCCATAGGTGGTAATGTCTGCCCCCTCTCCCTATTGTTGTCTCCACATCACTGATAAGAATGCTTGTCGCCTTGTGACAACAATTTGACAGCTTGGAATAAGCATTAATCGCATGGTTATTTGCTATTGTACAAACAAGAATTCATGTGTTCAGTTTGGATCCCTGTGCATGGTTGATTATGTCTCATTAGCAACACAATTAATAATTATCATGGCCTATGAGATGTATAGGGCCATGCATTATGTAGAAAGACAAAGATGAACCTTTGATGGGCATTAAGCCTCTTGGGAAACCATTGTGTTGCCCATGTTACAGGGCTGTGTGATGGCATGGCAGTGTCCTCAGATTCCAACAGTCCAGTGTTCATGGTCCCTAGTGCAATCTTTGCTACTCTGGTGTTAGTCTTGAGGCTACCTTCCATTACAACAAAATGTTCTGTGGTTGCTCGTAAAAAAGCATTCTACTCATGTGAGATGTGCATGTCTGCTTTTCATTTGTGGTGAGCAGGCTCCAGAAAGCAAAGAAGACAGAGAAGAGGAAGGAAATATGTTTGTGGAAATTTAAAGTTACTTGATCCATTCTCTTAATGGAAGGACATTTTCATTTTTTACTTTGTTAAGACGTGGATGGCCTTTGAATTGAACAATTTAATCTGTAAAATGTACTGTGTTCTGTAAATGCCCATTTATGTCTCCATACATGCATAGTTATCAGGAATTTAATATCTTCCTGGTATTTAATGTTACTGACAATGCAAAAATGTTTTTCATAATCTGCGCCTGAAGTACCTTTAGCAGAATTTTAATTATTAGATTTTTGCAGTGTAAATGTTTGCTAAAAATTATAATTTGAGATTGTCTTTCCTAGGAGTACTACATATTTTGTACTGACATACATATATCTTTGTAGCTTAAAGCATATTCTCAGAGATAAGGTTCTTTAATTTCTGTTTTAAATTTGAATGGAACCATGATTGTTTTTATTAATACTGGATGATTCATAATATGAATATGAATATGACCGAATTACTACAAAACTGTCTAATGGTTAAAAAAGGTTAATGTCAGATAAAGTAAGATGTTGATATTTTATTTCAGAAAAAACATTTGGCTCTTTCTTAAATCTACAGTGAATTTAAAGTATAATTTTACTCATTGTGCTTAAGTTTTCTTTTTCACATCTATAGTGTTATCTAAAGGAGACTTCTGCTAACAATTGCACAATTGGTTTTTGTTGTAGAAAACTAGTGCATGATTGGAAAACCTTTTGCTTAACTACGTGTAAAATGTTTAAACGTAGTTCAGGTGGGTAGCTGCGTCAGCATGCGTAGGCTGCAAAGGAACAAGTAATAGGTTTATCCCATGCTGAAAAGAGAAAGAAAACACAATGCATAGCCGAAACGTTGTGTTTTCTTTCTTCTCTTCTCATCATTGGATAAACCTATTAAATGTTTAAACATTACCTACTGTACATTTTGTTGTTTTCAAACTAAACCCATTACATTGAATACAATCAATATCTGTTTCAATAATGTTTTAATAGTGTGTCATACTGTATGTGTACACTAACTAAAAGTGCTAGAATGTTTGTTGCTTGTTGTCATTGGCACATTCATTTTCAAAGTTAACTCTTTTTTCTTTTATAAATATAAATTAAGCTAGAAGTGGTATGTCCTTGCAAAACTTATCACAAGGACACCTAGATAATGGAGCCTACATTTCAACAAGTGTAGCTGAGCAGGTATTATTTTACTGAGGGCTAAAATGCATCATTTCTCTTTGTTATTCCTCTGTTTTGTTAGGCCACATGTTTTGCTGTTAAACTTGCAACTCAAAATCAATACAACTAAGAGTATGTGATCTGAAGTGATCACTCTCTTTGTGTTTTGTTTCCTTCTGTTGTTTGCCTTTGTAAAACTTTCTCCTGTCAGTTCAAGAGCTGAAAAAACTCCAAATCTCTTAAAACCTTCCAGATATAAAATGATTTTCAGACCAGTAATTTGCTAACGGCAACTATATTTCTTTCCACAAGAAGTTGCAACAAAGCCCAGAGGCAAACTGCAATGCAGGCCATCTGGGACTGATTATTTCGCAAGATTTTCAAGGTCACAATCAAAAGCAATGCATTTTGTCATTGTTGAATTGCTGGTAGTATTGATGGAAAGGTCTCTTTTGTGCTTAGAACTGAAGAGGAGGGGTACTACACCCATGCAGTGTGCTAGGCTGGGGATTAGGGGCTGAAAAATATAATTCTCACACCTTGAATTCTAAACCTAGTGAAAATAGAAAAAAAAAAAACAGATAAAGACCAGAATCATTTATAATGTTAAAATACTTTAGCTTTGAAATTTAACTCTTGAATTTCTGAAAGAAAAGCAAAGCTAACTTTTCATTCTTGACTGTTCAACTCAACAGATAAATACTGTGTGACACCACGGGTATGGTTTTGTAGTAGATTAAATTTACATTGATTTAAAAAATTGAACACTTCCCAAATGGAGCAGTCAGTCTTCTGCTAGGAATAGCAAACTAAGGGATTGGAAAATTAAACTCTTTTCATATTTTTGACTGAACAATGTAATTGGCTTTCAAGAACAAACAGCAAGAAAAAAAGCAACAGGTACAAAATAAAACATGCACAAACAAGTAGCTCACAGAGTAAGGAATGAATAAAAAACAAACGAAAAAGGGGCTGAGTAAACAGACTGTGAAGATAATAATAATTGCTTACACTTATATAGCACTTTTCTGGACACTCCACTCAAAGCGCTTTACAGCATTTTGTTGTGATGATTTCACAAATGCACATACAATATCTAATGCACTCATTCAAGGTAAAATAAGCATGTCATTATTTATAAATCTATAAGAAGAGGAGATTACAAAATCAATATTTTTAATGTTAAAAGAGAAAAAAACTGTGGTATTTCTGCAATGCAATTGTATTCTTGGAAGTTCAGCAATCAGGCTGTAAATGCATCTGATTACGTAAGTTATTCTGTAGTAATGTGATGCAGAATCAAGTGCATCTGTGTGACACATTCCAATTCACACTTCTGCCCTGTTCATTGGTATCTACCTAGAGACATTATTTTTGAGAGATTGCATGGTATGAGCATTGAATCGTGAAGCCCAGAGACCGAACAGAGGCCAGTCCCAGTGATTTTATATTACCCAACGTGATCGTGTCTGACATTCAGCAGTGGTTCTTATTAGATTTATACTGGATCTTACGACTGTTTGACTTTCAATATCTCCAGGTCTGTGACTGTATAGCACTCAAACTGATGCTGACAGTGGTTTTCGAAACTTGGTGCATGAACAGCAACACCTTTTTTCTTCAGTGTCAAAACAAGACCAGGAGTTATAAAGCAGATTTATATATTTTCTCCTTTAGGCAATACTAACTGAGAATTGTGTTTTCCTAATACCACTTGTGGATTCTGCCTGGTAATCCTACAGATTTTTATCTATTTATTTGGCTTGCTAATAAGTGACGGAATTCTCTGGGTTTCATTATTGAGCTGACAGACTAAAGATAACCATGAGAACAGTTCAAAGACAGTTGAAGGCTAAGTAGCTGTTCTGCTGAGAAGAACATCTACAGTATACTGTATAATGTTGTTCGGTAGCACAGCTGTGTTGGCTGAAGCTTACAGCCTCTCTTGACATATTCGGGCTGCATTGTATCTGTGTATTCCTAATTATGATTCTTTTGCTTCGGAAATGTCCAAAGAAAGAGCATCTGTTTCTTTTCTAGAAATAAGTTCCTGTTGGCAATTGGTGTACAGAGTGCATGGAGCCTCTTTCTTGGGTAGATAATTTTCTTCATACAGTGTGGATGAAAGGACACCCTGTTCAGCACACTTCTGCGATGGTGTCATTGAAGAAACATCCTTTTTTAGTGATTTAGTTTAAAAATGTCTTACAGAAAAAAAGAAAAATAATGTATTTTACTTAGTTCAATACTTAATAAAAAACAAAACTGGATCTCCAATCCAGTATACTTGGATTTCTTTTACTATTTCGGAAACGTGGTACTGATTTAATATCCTCCTGTTCTTTGCAATATACAGTAACTTTGATAATAAGGTTGAACTGTCTAATCAGTCAAGTCAGTCACTAGATACCAAAGTGTTTGGTGCATTTTTCTGATTTACAAGTCCTTTGTTTTTGGCATCATTTCATTGTATTCATCTTAGGTTACTTTTCCCATTAACACTTTGGGGCATGGTCTTATATCTCAGTTGCTACACTATTATTTGTCTTTATCTATATGCATCTGTATGATTTCCCAAAAAAACAAACAAAAAGCAGAAATTAATGCAACTCATTTTTTTTCACGTTAATACTTTATTTATCTGGTAGTTTTTTTATTTTCTAACAAGGCTGTTTAAGGGAGAATAAATGACAGACTCTTCACCATTTGATGATCAACTACAGTATATGATCTCTAAATGCTGTTAGTTGTAACTTTCATTTGGTACCCACTCTTATTTGGAGTGTACCTATTAAACACGTAATTATGCATTACATTCATATTTTTATCATTTACATATTTGTGTGAAAACAGGAAATGTGAGAAAAACAGACAAGCATTTTATTGCTCAAGAGAAGATGAGGTAATTGTTACCTTGTGGAGACAGCTTTACTGTTTTTCTTGTTTCAACCTCATTTATGTGTGATATACTTTGAGTCTGGTATGTAGTAAGATGTATTGATTCATCTGCCTGCTCTTGCACTTTAAGATAACACAAGCTCATCCATGTAACTCAGAAGGCATTGATTTGCTCTCTTCATGTTGCAGTGGGGTCAGACATTTTTCATTCCAGGTAGAGAAGCATCTTTTTCTTTCTTTCAACCATGCTGCTGTTGCTGCTTTTTCTGTATATTTAATCCTTCAGTGCTTTTACTTCTGTATTCAGTTGTCATTCAATCCAGTTTTGTGCTGGATGTTCAGAGCAACATGAATCGGTTCAAGATATACAGTGACTTGCAATATTATTCACCCTTCTTGAAGTCATTGGAATAGGGGGAATTACTGAAATCAGTTAAATTGCTGTGCGTCAGTGGTTTCCAATAATCTTGATCATGCCTGGGCAGGTTTTCAAATAGCAGGCAAGAGTTGCTCCATCCAGGTATTCAAAGCTTGTAGAAACTTATCCAAAAAGCTACATAGCACTAATTGTTTACAACGGTGCTTCCACCAAGTATTGACTCAAGGGGTGAATAAATATGCAATCAATATTTATCATTTTGACCATTCAAGTCTTGATTACAGATATTCACTTTAAAAAAATACATAATCCATCCATCACTGAACCACTTTATGTAGTACAGGGCTGTGGAGAGGCACAGCCTATCCTGGCCAGCAACAGGCACATGTCAGGATACATCCTGGATGGGCTGCCAGTCCATTGCAGGGCACACACAAAACACATACTTCCACCAGGGACAGTTTTCAAATCAAGCAATATGTCTTTGGTCTGTGGAAACCCAAGCAAGCACAGGAAGAACATACAAACTCCACACAGATAGCACCACAGGTCCAGAATTAGACCTAAAACCTCAGTGCTACAAGGCAGCAATGCTAATCACTGTACCACTGTGATCCCCAAATGTGTCCTTTCATTTGTAGTTTCACAAAATCAACAGAAGGAGGTAAATACTTTTGCAGGGCACTGTACAGTAATTAACTGATTTCAGAAACTAGGTTTGTCTTTTTATTTGCCTGCCAGTATTAGTTAAAAATAGACAAAGATTTGTGATTTTATATTTTATTTTTCAATCACTGAAAATGCTTGTGTGGGGTGGGGCGAGTATTATTGCGATGCAGCTTGTCTTTTTTCTCCGGCTAATTGACTTTTTGTAAAATTGTCATTCTTTTGGTATCTGGCCCTGTGGGATGACCTTCTGGAGCCTTGTCCTGTTGTGGAATTGGATGTGACTGAGGGAAAATGTTAGCTGTCAGCTGCTGGAAGCTCTGCAGATCCCCAGGAGGGAGAACGCTATGAAAGCAGGCTGATTGAAACAGCAGGTTGACACTCTAGGTTTACCGATGCTCGCTGTTTCTTTTTTTTTCACAACATGCCAGCAGATTCTGCCTATACTCCTGGAATTGACTGTTCCATTTCAGATTGGTTTCGGCTTGATATGCATTTTCTTTTACCATATAATGCTAGACACTAGATAATGATTTTGTCGTTCACTGATACAAAAATATCCATTTCAGAAATTTCAGCATGTCAACGTTTGGTTTTTATCTTTGCAAATTTTATTTTGGTGTTTGTGCAAGTGATTTTGCTCAGATTGTGAAATGAAAAATACCATGCATGCAGAACACAGAAGAAATGAGATAGTGTCAGTCTCTATATGAAGTAATATCAAATTGTGACTTGTGCCTGGATCTACAGCAGTTTCTGCACTTCTTTCTGAGGATTCTGTCAATTGCAGTTAATTACACTCTTCAAATTGTGCAACACAAAACATAATATTACAATAAAAATGTTATATTGAAAGAACTCAAAATGTTAATTGTATTCATGAGACACATCGTGGGTAAATTACCTACATACTCGGCATCACCTACTGTAGAAGCTGTGATATGCCAATTGTAGTGGATTCCAAAAGGTTTTCCTAGTTTTCCAGAGCTCTTAATTATCTAGGTGAACTCATTTGCTCAAGTTTTCCTGAAATAGGTGGACCTAGAAAAATGGCTGGACTAGTGCCACTGAGAACCAGAACGGGGTTGTACTGTTCTATGTTCTATGTGTAGAATTTTGAGGCTACGCAGCTCCATGAATTTGGTCCCCCTACAAATAGCACAAGCAGTGAAACCCACTGCATTTGTTTGTGCCATTAAAAAAATAGCATCTGAGCTGCTTTAGTTCTGGAGTTACTGTACAGCATCTTCTGTTTTCTTGACGTCACACCCCGGAAAAAAAAAGGTGCACCATCTAGTTAGCAAAAGCAAACCAGCACAAACTGAGCATGAACGGCACAAAAACAAATTAGACCAATTCTCATTCTGGGAGAGTGACATCACATCCTGGAAATAAAGATGCTGTATCTCGGGAATGAAAGCAGCACAAATGTTACTGTCATTGGCACAAACCCGCACAAACAAATGCAGTGGATTTAATTAAGGAAAGAAAAGAGACAAAAGAAAAGAGATAATGTTTTGGCTGTAGAACCTTCTTCAGGCTCCACAGTTGTATATCTTTTCTTTTCCTTTCAGCATGAATTAAACTTTTACCTTTTACTTTGCATTATTTAACATTTTTTAGTTCATTATCATTATCAAGCCATTCTTTCAGTGCTCTATTTTCTGAACTTACTTCTCTCGCAAAACTGTGTTGCACCCAAGCTCAAAGCACAAATAACTCCTGGGAGCCTACATCTCTTGTGCTTGATCAGTCATTTCATCAAGACTGTCCCAAAAAGGACAGTAAGTTCCCCTGCATCCCTTTTTCAACACTGATATCAGAATTATGCATACACCTGATTATTGGGTATGTTTATCCAATAAGTTATTATAAACAGATTTGGTGAAAATTGGAGCAGAATGTATTTTATGTTGTTTTTGACTCAGGACGATTAATATAAAAGGAAGTGGAATTTTATTTTTTGTGGCTTGACTTTTCTTGCTCCTTGCTTAAAACTGGCTGAGGTTCCTATCATGCTTTGAATAAGCATAATTTACAGGTATTTTTGCATTTTGATCCCTGAATTAACACTATAAACACTATTTATTTTATGTTGGGTTTTTTTAATTGAAAGGCCTTACTTAAGGATTGCCTGCTGTGTGCCATGCACAGTTGCCTTTTTTAAAACACTGTCTTATTACAGAGAGTTTTTCCTTGTTATCTGCTGTTTCTTTTTGATTTTTTTGTTTTTGACATTCAAAATACATGTACCAATTATTGTAAGCTCTTGATCAGAACCTCAATGCTTGCACTACATTAATACATGTTAACTTGATAAGTCGTTGATTAATTGGCCATTCCCACATTGTGCTTTTGGAACACCTTGCTTTAATTTTCTTTGATTCAGTGAGAAACCTATGTAGTAAAGAACCAGGGTTGTTTTCCTTATAGGAATGTTCTTTGCAACAGCCATTTAAGTTAATTTGGTAAAATTCCCCACAATGTATTCTGTGATTGTGAAGTAGATCTTAATAGTGTGTATACAGCATGTTCAACACAAATGTTGCTTTCTTATTCATACATTGCATGGATATCTGAAAAATAAACATCGGATTTCAGAAATACTGACAATTTTCTTTTTCTTAGCAGTTAAGAATTATAACCAGCAAAGATGCTTATTAAGCCTAAAAGGCTGTCCTCATAGTTTCTTGATCAAAGCTGATTTCTCTTTGTGGGTGTTCTGTCCTCTCCTGTGTTCTGAACTCCTCTGCAACTGCACTGATTCCTTCATTGAATTTTCTCAGAATGTTAGAAATTCCAATTAATGTCCCAAAACATGAAGGCACCATAGGGTAACATGTTTTAATTAACTTACATGGGCAAACTTCGATTCATTTTCAGACTCTTTCCTATCTTGTAATGGCACTATAAAAGTTTTTCCAGCATTCAGTGTGTGACAGAGGCAAACTGTTTTCTGCATTGTGTTGATTTTTAGTTGAAGGGCAGTGGTCATAGACAAAAAAATAGAGTTCTATTTAAATTCATTCTGAAACATGCTACATATAGGGTTTGAAATATCCTAAAATATTTTTTGTATAGTAGATCATATAAAAAAAACTTTGATCTTCAGATTTCCTCCTTGAAACCAAAGGTTTTTTCCCCTGTACTTTTATTTACAAAGCAGGTTTGATTCTAATTAAAAAAGTCAGTTATTCTTTATCTCTGTAATACATATTTAATTTAATAGTACAAACAGGATTTGCTAGCAGTGTGCAGCATTATGGAGGAAGATGTAGTGCATTAGCCTTTAGGGACTACCAGTAGCAGCAGGACCTAGGAAAGTAGGGCATTTCACCAGCACTGTGTAGACTTCAGGTCAGGCACAGGTGAAAGGCGACCAAGTTAGTATGGTAATAAACTCAGAAATGTGTTGCAACCTGGGTAATGATTTAGTGTTTTAAAAATTAAAAGAGTGAACTCTGGCTGTTGAGTGGTCTTTTGATGTCACTAGAAAAAAAGCAATAGAGTCGAGCATTTTTTTCTATATTTCCATATTATACTGTAAAATGGAGAGCTGCATGTCTCTAAATGACAAGTCAAATTAGTACAAGTGGTGCAGCATGATAAATGACCATGGATACAACTAGGAGAAAAGATTGGCTTCTATTTTTTTTATATATTTTTTGTTACCTCTGTGTAGGGTGCCCTTTCAGAAATTCCTGTATGTTCCATATACAGTATAGCACTGCCAGCTGCAACAACACATAAAACTGTTCCTCTTGATACAGTATTTACGTCATTAATGCCTTACCTAATTTAAACTGGGAAATAAAGTGGGCAGTGTTTCAGCTACTCAGCTGAAGCAGTGGAAGTTGGATCCCAAAGGTCTGATGCTCCATATAAACAGATATGATCTGTTGGCCGAAACTTACGGAACATCGCTTGCCAGGTCACAGTTTGATAAATCTTCAGTAGCGTTGCCAGTCCAAACCTGTAAGTAGGGTGCACCATCTGTCACTGTACTCATCCAAGAAGAGAAAATCTCTTCAGAAAAAAAACCACAATCTTCTAAAAGACAGTGAGTGGGAAGTGAGCTCTGAAAATCTTAAGTGACACCTGTTAATGTTAGCCTACACTCACTGCAGGGCTATTTTTTTTCTTGCTCGTACATTTAACAATTTCCAGACTTTCTCAGAAGAGCTAAAAGAATAAAAGACCTGGGTTATTCCTCAAAATATATATCTGATATCTGAGTATGGTTACCATTTCTGTCATCTGCTAACATAAAATTATATTCTTATTGTGTTTTGAAATGAAATGTTCAGCTTGCAGTTTTCCTCAGGCTGTATTGCTAAGCAGGGTATACAGTATTTATAAATTCACATAATTTACAGTATATTTTAAAATAGTATTTTCTATATAACTTCTAGCTCTTGATTTGTACTTTTTCATGCCCTGTGGTACTGCAACACAACTCATGACAAGGTACTGTACTTTGAAATAGATTTTGCTATAAAAAGGCGCACTGTGAATTGATTCGACATTCACAGGTATGCTCCCAAGGAATAGGTTCTGCTTGAAGCTATCCAAAGAGGACTCCTGAGCACTGTAAAAAGATCTGATAAAAGTCATTAGTGATTTGTCATTATGGTGTAATGGGTAGATAAAATCAACTATTTTAATACTAATGTGTAGTTAATCACAGTTTAAACTCATGACTTGCCCAGGGCAATGTCAACTGATGCTTTAAGACTGGGGGAGATGTGCTACCAGAAGATTCACCTTCATTCACAATGTAATGTACTAGCGTGGCAATTAAAAAACATTAAGCTGCTAATCCTCTTTGAATCATTTATACAATGAAACATTATTGAAGGGAAAAGTACTGTACAGCAACTTCCAGTCTGTGTTATACTATAATTGTGTTGGCCATCACATCATTGAATATTGCTTTAAGCATCCTGAAATATGCCGTTCCTTAAAATAGTAACTGAGTGGAGTTATGTTTTGTGATCTTGAGTGCCAGAGAGAAGAAGCCAGCTTCAGCATTGCATTTCTGTGTGTTGCTTGGCATAAACAGTGTAACCAAAGTGCCACCTAATGTACATGGAAATGAAAAGAATACCCACACCACATACTCCTGCAGATCATTGCAAGAGATTTTATTTGTTCATTTTTTCCCACTCTAGTTTAAATAAAATCTCATTGATGATCGCTAGTTTTGCACTCTAACAAGGTTTGAGAGGTCACCGTTTAGTTTGGCTCCTCATTATAACTGCCTATTAACAATCTTTTAGCATGTTATTAATGAGGTTATATAGTTATAAAAATAATGTAATATTACATTAGGGTTGTATATATATGTATAT